>NW_028161282.1:0-24488 GCF_964263955.1 Coregonus lavaretus
AGGAACACAGGGGAAAACCTAACACAACAACACACAACACACAACCAATAAAAACACAGGGGGAGGAAACCACTAAAGTCATTACCATATTGTCATTTTCTAACGACAGGGAGAAAACATGTAAAATCTAGAAGACTACTTTAGATCTGGTCAGAAGAAGCCTAGTGCACTACGTAGGGAACAGGGAGAGATTTGGAACAGAGACAGTAACTCCTATATGGAAATCTTCATTCTAATGACAGTGAGCAAATCTCCAATCTCCACCCTATTCCCTATGTAGTGCACTACTTTAGATCAGGTCAAAAGAAGCCTAGTGCACTACGTAGGGAACAGGGTGTCATTTGGGCCAGAGTCAGTAACTCCCCTGGGTATGAATTGTCTCTCTATCTTATCTGTCTTCTATATGATGTTCTCCTCTCCTCCTCTCTTCTCTCCTCTATTCACTCTATTCTATCATCCACACCACATGCCAGCTTCAACACAATCCATTTACAAGTTAAAGACACACCTTGGAATAAATAGCAAAGGAAAACTACTACTAGATGGATATTTTATTTCCCATCACCATTAATCATATTTAATAACTGAACAGTAGCAGACCTAACTTCATCTGTTCCTGACTCTGGGTAGTGGATTAAAAAGACCATCAATCTCCAATGATATTAAAGTACAATTCTGAACATTACTGATATACTGAGTGACAAGTCAAGATATCTGCTGGGTTTTTATTGTTGGGTTAATAGCACCACCTGCTGGACAGGTTTAATGTTGCTTGACTGAGCAGTATGGGAGAATAAAAGATGCCAAACTTAGGGCCGGTTTCCCGGACATCTCCATTGAACATGCTTTTTAGTCTAGGACTAGGCTTCATCTGTGTCCGGGAAACCGGCCCATATAGTTCAATTAGCAAGTAAGTAACACTACCTGTTCCATGATACTGAGGAAAATGACATTGAGACAGAGAACCAATTGAGAAAACATTTCAATGGTTCTGAATGACAACCAACATACATTAACAGCATACATCATGATTAATGTAAATGTATAAGATTAAAACGTTGCACTTAAAAAAATATGAATGCATTGAATTGTAATTCATAACATCTTCTGAAGATCAAATAAATCAAATCATTGTACATAAAAACAGAGCAGAATGAATCATCACATCTGGGGACCATCACCACCAGCATGACTAGTATCTATGTGGACACTACTACAGTTTAACCAGCTCAGCTATAGACTACACCAGCATGACTAGTATCTATGTGGACCCTACTACAGTTTAACCAGCTCAGCTATAGACTACACCAGCATGACTAGTATCTATGTGGACCCTACTACAGTTTAACCAGCTCAGCTATAGACTACACCAGCATGACTAGTATCTATGTGGACCCTACTACAGTTTAACCAGCTCAGCTATAGACTACACCAGCATGACTAGTATCTATGTGGACCCTACTACAGTTTAACCAGCTCAGCAGTACCAGAGAGATACAACCCAGGATAGAGGGGCTGAGTGAATGTGGTCTGGACTCTGTGGAGGAGGGTCATTGTGTCAGAGACACTGTAGAAGGACAGAGTACCTGCCTTGTGATCCAGGTACACTCCTACTCTGGAGGACTGAGGGCCTGATACTTTAGTCACAACATTATTGTGTATGAACCAATAACCACCACTAGAGCACTCTAAACTCCAGGACTTGTTATTGTATCCAAATGCACCACCTGTCCCTGTTCTGCTGATGTCTTTATATGAGACTGCTGTAAACACACCACCCACTCCACTCCACCTCCCAGTAACAGCGTCCAGACAGACCCTCTCTACACAGAACCTGGTAGTTTGTGAATCTGTCTGGATGATCAGGATATGGTTGGACTTGGCCTGTATAGGTCACCTTTCTGTTCCCTTCAGACAGAGAGAGGTGTGTGCCTGCTGTGTTTGGGTCCAGTGTGAGCTGACAGGAATCTGGGAGAAGAGCAGAGCAGAGACCAATGAGGGGAGTTAGAACAATAAGTGAAGTCAGATACTGTATCTACCCTGTCTTTGATTAGAGCACAGCAGAGATCAAATCAGAGAAATATGAGGAGTCAGATAGATGAGGAGTTCAACACACCTGTAGTGGAGATCTTGGTCCATTCTCCTTTAAGGACGTCTTCTAGTTTCTCTCTCAGTTCAGACACAGTCTTACTCACATCTCCAAAGTACTGAAGAGGACGGACAACGATGCTGGGTAAGTCTGAAGATACACTGGTACTGGAGAGAGACTGATAACTCTGGGGGGAGAGAGAGAGAGAGAGAGAGCGAGAGAGAGAGAGAGTGAGAGGGAGCAGAACCAAATGATTGAGAGTTTTAATTTCATATCACATTTATCAAGGCAGTTGAGTTACCTGGAGGAAATGGATGTGATCCTCTGTGTGTGAGAGCTGCTCCAGCTCAGTGCTTCTCTTCCTCAGCTCAGCTATCTCCTGCTCCAGTTGCTCCAGGAGTCCTTCAGCTTGACTCACTTGAGCCTTCTCTTGGGCTCTGATCAGCTCCTTCACCTCAGAGCGCCTTCTCTCAATGGAGCGGATCAGCTCAGTAAAGATCTTATCACTGTCCTCCACTACTGCCTGTGCAGAGCGCTGTTAAGAGAGAGAGAGAGAGAGACTTGTCTTACTTTAATGAGCCATCCTTATTACACTAACACCCCCACCCCTAAAAGCACATTGCGTGACACCACAACCTCCACACAATCACATTATCCAGTACCCAACACCACAGTACAATACACCATCCAGCACCACATTCCAACCGTCCATCCAACCCCTCCTCTCCAGCCGTACAGACAGCCCCCCTGAGCCCCCATACCTCCTGAAACATCTCCACACTGTTGATCATTTTGTACAACTCAAACTCAACCCTAAGGCGTCAACAGTAATGGCATTACCCTGGCAACACAGAAAAAACATGATGAACAGTCTGTCATTGCAGAAAACGGACACCCCTCCCCAACTCCCAGGTCAACCCGAGCCAACCAGCTATTGGTGTCCAGGGCTCCATGTAATACCCTCCACTGGAGGACCCCTGACCTTTCCAGCACTGGGAGCTTATAGAGCCCCTCCACCTATACCCTGCCATGCTCTCAGGCCCCACAACCCCCTGCCACTGATGCCCCTTCACTCCCCTCCTCAACAGAGCACATGCTGGTTCCCTCCAGCCCACCTCCGTACGGTACAGAATCCTCTGCGCTGCTTTGAGTCAGAACGCTGCCACCCTGCTCTCCAGGTCCACCAGGCCTTGTCCCCCCTCCTGGATTACAGCACCGCCGCCCTCAGCCAGTGATGCCCAGACCGGAAAAGAAATCACTGGCCAATTTATGCCATAGGGAGGATGCCGCCAAGTTGTTGATGATCAGAACCCTCCCTCTGTATGACACTTGGGAGAGGAGCCACCAAACGTCCTGGTACACAGCTCCTGATTATGAACAGATTGTCTGTGTTTGAGCGTCCTGGTACACAGTACGTTTGGTCCTTGTGTACAATAGAGTCCAGGTGGGACTTCAGTCTGTTAACGAGGACCTTGGTAAAGACCTTATATTCCACACAGAGCAATGCCACAGGCCTCCAGTTCTTTAAGTCGCTCAAATCCCCTTTTTTGGGCAGGAGAGTCAAAGCCTCCCGTCTACAGCTTGGCGACAGCTCCCCCACCCCGACGCACTCACACAACACACGTCCTGTCCAATAATTCCCCAGAAAGTTACTCACTCATCAGGCTCCCTCATCTCCCCACAACAGAAGTTACCCACCCATCAGGCTCCCTCATCTCACCCACAACAGAAGTTACCCACCCATCAGGCTCCCTCATCTCCCCACAACAGAAGTTACCCACCCATCAGGCTCCCTCATCTCACCCACAACAGAAGTTACCCACCCATCAGGCTCCCTCATCTCCCCACAACAGAAGTTACCCACCCATCAGGCTCCCTCATCTCCCCACAACAGAAGTTACCCACCCATCAGGCTCCCTCATATCCCCACAACAGAAGTTACCCACTCATCAGGCTCCCTCATCACCCCACAACAGAAGTTACCCACCCATCAGGCTCCCTCATCTCCCCACAACAGAAGTTACCCACCCATCAGGCTCCCTCATCTCCCCACAACAGAAGTTACCCACCCATCAGGCTCCCTCATCTCCCCACAACAGAAGTTACCCACCCATCAGGCTCCCTCCTCTCCCCATAACAGAAGTTACCCACCCATCAGGCTCCCTCATCTCCCCCACAACAGAAGTTACCCACCCATCAGGCTCCCTCCTCTCCCCCACAACAGAAGTTACTCCCCTTTCTGCTGTCCCCACCTCTCCCAAAAGCCTTGGAAGCTTGAGCAAAAAGTGACATCTTGGAAGAGCTTTACATGGAATTTCCAATAGGACACCTGCCTGGGCCCTGGTGAAACAGAGAACTGAGACCTGTACTAGGTGCAGACACATTTTGGAAAGCAAAGACAAGGAAATTGATTTTGGCTCTAACCACTAACAACCTACCCTTACACACCTCTTTTGCTACCCCTGCACTAAGATTTGTGCCATGGCTCAGCACCTGCGCCCCCTTCCACCAGACCCCCAATACACTTCATTAATCACATCACTGTGTGAAAAATCACGTTTAAATGTTTTTGTTTGACTTATTCCCCCAGTCTCTGCTGCCGTTCATGTTAAGGAAGTCTAACCGTGAAATCTCCATAAGAGGTGGGAGGGAAATCACCACAATCAGAAATCAGTAGAGAAGCCCATAAAGCAGCCATGCCAGAAAAAATCATCCATTTAAGCAGATTCTGAAGACATGCCCTTAAGAACCCATGACCCATTTTCTCAGCCTATACCGCTTCCTGGGTGAGAGGACACTAAACCCCTCATTCTTCATCACGTGTTGTACTGACCTTACAAACCTTCCAGGATCAATCAAATAAGACTCCAGCAGAACCTTCTTTTTCCCCTTTAGTCTCCATCAGGAACCTAGAAAGTTCTCTCAGCGTATATGCTGGGCCCTCAGCCTGACTGTCTGTCAGCTCTGGATCCAATGAGCCGTCTGAAAACGAGACCGCCTTGTCCTCCGCTCCCGCAGACTCACCTTCCCCCTCTTCCTCCTCCTCCATTGGCACGGTACCGTCCTCCTCCTCCCCAGTCTCTGCCCCCCTGCACTTCCCCCCTGATCAGAGCCTCTTCCCCAATAACAGGCAATATTTGCCTTCGCCCAGCGGAGTCTCTGTTACTACAGAAACCTGCCTCAGCTCATGTAGCCCAGCTGCAACCCTCCCCACCACCGCTTTCTCCACGGCCTGCGCACCACCACTTGACCCTGCTCTACTCTCCTCCTTCCTGGTACCACCACACCTTGACCCTGCTCTACACTCCTCCCTCCTGGTACCACCACCACTTGACCCTGCTCTACTCTCCTCCTTCCTGGTACCACCACCACATGACCCTGCTCTACTCTCCTCCCTCCTGGTACCACCACCACTTGACCCTGCTCTACACTCCTCCTTCCTGGTACCACCACCACTTGACCCTGCTCTACTCTCCCCCTCCTGGTACCACCACCACTTGACCCTGCCCTACTCTCCTCCCTCCTGGTACCACCACCACTTGACCCTGCTCTACTCTCCTCCTTCCTGGTACCACCACCACTTGACCCTGCTCTACTCTCCTCCCTCCTGGTACCACCACCACTTGACCCTGCTCTACTCTCCTCCCTCCTGGTACCACCACCACTTGACAACTTTCATGTTTTGAAATTATACTTCATTACGATAATGATTATCAATACGCCTGAACATTAATTCAGTCACCTCTGGTCGACAAAAACGTATTTTCCTAGTACATTAATTGTCAAATTCATCAACCAGCATCGAGCACTCTGCCTTCTCACGCAAGCGAGGGGCATGTTGAGGTAAATATGCTAACCGCGACGGTTGCATTATGTCATTTATTGGTGGGCTGGAAGATGCAGTGGTTTTTCTTTTCTATTCAGAGGCTATTTACTCCCAATATGAGATCATTTTATATAGAAGGTTTTTATAATGCATGTTTACTAGGGTTGAGGTTAGCGCATCTGAGTAGGGATTATTTGGGTTCAATACCTGTCCTACCTATCAATCATATTGCTGCTTGTAGCCTATAACTGATGATCCCCACACTAGAAACACCCAAAACTATCTGTGCTAGCAAACCCTGTGTTCCACCCCTCCCCTGTGTAACCTTGAGGTTTGTTAAGAAACAAACACTTGTCTACGAAAAGAGACATGTTTAACGGATTCCGCTTGGCACCCAGCCGAGAGCACACGGAAACCACTTGCAAATTTACCAAAACTAACCAACTACTTGCGGTCTGTTCGTAAGCAATAAACGGAGGCAGATTAGCCACCACAACTCTTATCGAAAGAGGCGACATCTGCACCAACACACCCCTCACAAAAATCCCACTCACAACAAGACAAACCTTTTTCATTAACACAACCACCACCTTGTTCATTCTGGATGCAGAGTGCAGATGTTCCGCTCCAACCTGTTCGCCGACCATGAGCAAAACTTCCTCCACACCTTTCTCCGGAACGCACCCGAAGCGACAGCGTTTCTTCTCCACTCGGTTGAGGCCATCACGCCGCCCTAACAAACTACCCCTACTCCCCCCTCAACTCTAAACGATAAACAGTGGAAACCAATAAACAAACCCTCCACCATGAGAAAATACATTCAGAAAATACGCAAGAACCAAAAGAAAAAAGAATAGTAGCCCTCCTCACGAACCACAAATCTCTCACACAACCAACTTCTTCTTCTATGATATAATGGCGGTCCACAAACCAACGTTAAAGGTGCATGCCGCCACCTACTGTGCTGGAGTGTGTGGTCAATCACGGTTTCCAACATTTCTAAATCCTCCTACCTAACTCAGTACTTCTGAGAAAATAAAGAAGAGCCCTACTAACTTCTAATAGACCCTCCCCCATCCCCAAAATCCCTCCAAACCCCCCCAACCTCAATGACCCTACACTTCAATCTTTCCCTCTCTTCAACATACTTACAACAATATAACAACACATGCTCCACCGTTTCATCGACCGTACCCCCCAGACACAAACCATTCCCATGCTTGCCAACCAGATGTAATGACGAGTTCAATGTACAATGTCCTAAGCGCAATCTAGTAAACACCACATCTTCCTTCCTAATCTGACTTTTGAATCTTGGTCCATCGACCTTTCTGTAAAACTGTCAACTATTCATATAAATGCCGGCCCTTGTGCTCAGAGTACCATCTCTTCTGCCACACATCTATCAAAATGTCTCTGATCTTACATTTGGCCTCACCTCTACCCAGTGGAACATTAATATCAATTATATCTCGTTTCAAAGCTCTTTTAGCTAACTGGTCTACAATTTCATTCCCTTCCACACCCGAATGTGCTGGGACCCAGCAGAATCTCACTACTAAACCCATTCTCTCAATTCTCCATAATAACATTAATACCTCCAATAGCAGGTCACTCTTATTAGATTTACCAGATGATAAACTATTCAATACAGACAGAGAATCTGACCATACAATAATTCTAACAGGTTGTACGTCCTCCACCCACTGGAGGGCAACTATTATCGCCAACAGTTCAACTGAGTATCCTGACAGTTCATTTGTTAGTCTTCTACATATCTGCACATCAAATTCAGGAACGTAAACGCCTGCTCCTGTGCGCCCACTATCTGGGTCCTTGGATCCATCTGTGAAAAGCATTAAAAAAGCATAAAAACTTCTACAAATGTAATTGTCAACCAGTTTCTCTATATCACTGACTTCTGACCAATCTTTCCTTTTCTCTACCAAGGTTAGATCAACAACAGGGTCTGGGAGTAACCATGGAGGAACATCCCCTATCACCACAGAAGGGCCAACCTCCAACTCCCTCAAACCACTCTCATCAGCAAGCTTTCCAACTGTCCAACCAAAACCACTGCCTTGTCTACTAGTATATTCCCAACAGTCATCTAGAACAGTAGCAGTGGGATGCTCAACCTCACAGCCTTTCAACCCAATAAGATAATGACCATTTTTTACGCTGTATATCCAAAGGCATCTCTCCTGCCTCCACCAGTAAGGCACATACAGATGTTGATTTAAATGCACCAATACATATCCTTAAAGCTATATACTGGATTCTGTCCAGCTTCTGAAGCCAAGTCTTTACCTCTGATTCGATAAACTGTACAACAGTAATCAATTTTCGTCCTGATCAGAGCTCTATAAATATCCATCAACAATTGTCTGTCAGCACCCTATTCATATCCAGAGACCCACACAACCAACTACCATGAAAGTTAATGAATGAGAGAGACATGAACATCGTTACAATACTGTACATAGACATAATGTAACGGTTCTTCTTCTTTGGTGTTTAACGGCGGTTGGCATCCAATATGTTGCATTACCGCCCCCAACTGGACTATAATATAAATCCATTATACTTTGTGACACAAAATGGGAAAAGGGGAAATTATAATAATAATAAAAAAACACCCTTCCAACTAACCCTACACTCATTAAATACCCACTACCCCATTCCACTACTTTGACCCTATCTGCTCCTGCACCATGCCAACGGCCTGGGAGGACAGGAAACCACAACTCAACACACCCTGTAACTCTTCTGAAGTCTAATCTTGTATGCCCAAATAGTTCTCTGCAGCTGCCACCACAACATCTATTTTCTGTGATTTATATTCAATTTCATTCAATTTCTGCTGTACAGTTGATAACCATTGCTATGAACGCTAAGAAGCTAACTTTACTAAAGCATATATCACTCGTTGGCCTATCCCTCTGTGCTGGCACAGATCTACTACTCACAGGGATCCTCTCAGGATCTTTCACCCTTGACCCATCCTCCTCTACTTCCTTCACTGCCTCAGCATACGACACCTTCTGCACTACTCTGACTCTAGCCACCTCAACCTGCCTCTCTCGCACCGGACACTTCCGATCCCCAGCAACATGGGCATCCCTACAGTTGACACACAACTTTATCCACCGAAACTACACAATCCTCTATCCCATGCCCTCCTGCACACTTCCCACATCTTGGAATCCCCCTCCTACAAACTGCTGCAACATGATCATAAACGTTGCACCTGAATCAGTGCAGTGGATTCGGCACAAAAGCTCTAACAGGATAACTGATATATCCTAACATGACTTTGTCGGGTCAAAACTCAAAAGGACTGACAGTGACTCCTCTGTTTCACCACGCTCACCACTGGGTCTGTGTCCCACCAAACGGCGGGAATCACAAACACCAGGAATCTTCAACTTTAATTCCTCCACCTCCACACTTAACGCTACCCCAGAAATCACTCCTTTCAATGGTGTCCTGTTCCTAAGAGCAAAGCAAGAAACAGATCTTGACCCAAGTTGCGTGACACGGAGCGCCCACTCCCTCTGGTCAGAAGAAACACAAACAAATATCACAAGTCCACTACAGGTTACCTTCACTCATTCAACTGCACCCAACTCTTTTCCCACCCAACATGAAACCACAAATGGATCTGCCAAAAGGTATGGATCCACTTTCTACAACAATGTAACTCCTACTGCACCAGATTCTTCTTTATCATGTCCATTGATGCCAGGCTCTGGTTCTGAGCTCATCACCACACCTTCTACCTCACTTAACTCTCCCTCATTCATTTCCATTTCACCTCCAGAACTCACTCTGGCGAATGGCTCACTCTGTTTGCATTTGAATTATAACATTTGAAATGTCTCTATTACTTTGAAACTTTTTTGAGTGTAATGTAGTCTCCTGAGTGGCGCAGTGGTCTAAGGCACTGCAGCGCAGTGCTAGCTGTGCCACTAGAGATCCTGGTTCGAATCCAGGCTCTGTCGTAGCCGGCCGTGACCGGGAGACCCATGGGGCGGCGCGCAATTGGTCCAGGGTAGGGGAGGGAATGGCCGGCAGGGATGTAGCTCAGTTGATAGAGCATGGCGTTTGCAACGCCAGGGTTGTGGGTTTGATACCCACAGGGGGTATTAAATAATAATAATAATAAAAATGTAAGTTGCTCTGGATAAGAGCGTCTGCTAAATGACGTAAATGTAATGTTTACTGTTAATTTCTGATTTGTTTATTATTTATTTCACTTGCTTTGGTAATGTAACATATGTTTCCAATGCCAATAAAGCCCATTTAATTGAATCGAGAGAGAGAGCTCCCTGTTAATGTATAGCAGACATGAGTCGCTCATGGTTACTCATGGTTATGTGAAGAGGTAGAGCAGCTTGCGACTTTAAATCAGTCAGAACAATAGGGAATGTCCTTTTGGTCAAGATGATGGTTTCTCTCACAGTAGACCCGGGTTCATAACCCGTCAGTTACATTAAGCAGTCTATTCTCTGAAAGGGGTCCAGACAGCCTGTTCCCAACAGTGGGATTGGATAGGGGCCCCTCTCTCTCTCTCTCTCTCTCTGACTGGAGGAGAGAAGTGAAATGATGTGTCTCCTCTGGTCAACAATACTCACATTGAGAGACTTTACAGCCTGTTTGAGCTCCTTCAGCTCCTTCTCTCTCTCCTGGAATCTCTGCTGGACTTTCTGCTGACTCATCCCCAGCTGTCTCTGTGGAGAATCACTCTTCAATGAGCTATCAAGCTTTATTTGTCCAGTAGATCAATAGTATAGTAATGTGACATACTGTAGGGCCCATAGAGTTGAAGGTCTAAAATCTTGAGGAAGTCCCTTTACCATATGACATTTTCTATGTTGCTATGTGAATGATTATAGTTTTTATGGTAGGCGTGCATGTATCAAGGGGTTGAGACTGAACTTTGAACTCTTAAAAGGGCATTCAGAATGATAATAGTGTTTGACATCAGAAAATGGTGATACATTTGGATCAAACTCAATATACTCAAGGTTTGTGTTCATATTTGTTCTGATGAGGATCAATTTCATTTGAATGATCTCATATTCAAACAGCCTTAGTTCCTACTGTATCTTTAATTATTTGTTTATCAGATAGTCACCAACAAGTAGTTCTGGTCTTACCTGTTTCTCAGTCCTCTCTGCTGCAGCTGACACTGTATCATGGCCTTTATGTTCATCCATCACACACAGCAGACAGATACACTGCTGATCGGTACGACAGAAAACCTCCAGCAGTTTGTCATGATGAGAGCAGATCTTCTCCTGTAGTTGTGCGGTGGCTTTGACCAGCTTGTGCTTCTTGAAAGCAGGAGATTCATAGTGAGGTTGGAGGTGAGTCTCACAGTAAGAGGCCAGACACGCCAGACAGGACATGAGGGCTTTCTGCTTTCTGGTCCCAGTGCAGACATCACACGCCACATCTCCAGGTCCAGCATAGCACAGAGCAGGAGGGGGAGCAGCCTGGAGTCCTGTCTTCTTCAGTTTCTCCACCACTTCAGCCAACATGTTATTTTTCCTCAGATTAGGCCTTGGAGTGAAGGTCTCTCTGCACTGAGGACAGCTATAGACCCCTTTCAGAACATCCTGATCCCAGTAGCCGTCAATACAGCTTCTACAGTAACTGTGTCCACAGGGAATAACCACCGGCTCCTTCAGTAGATCCAGACAGACAGAACAACAGAACTGGTCCTGGTCGAGCAGAACTCCCTGCTGAGCCATTTGGACGGTTGTTCACTCTCACACAGACAGACGACACAGAGACTCAGATCAGTTTCGTTTCCTCAGAAGAGAGTTTGTGGAGGGGAGGGACTTCCTGGTTCTGCCAGAGGGGTGGGGTTAAAAGGAGGGAGGGAGGGGTTAGAGGAATGGAGGAAGAGAGAGAGGAACTGCATGCAACAGGAAGAGGGAGACAAATAGTTTTGTTCCTGGGTTAGAGTCCTTAACATGGAACAAATGAAATAATGAATCTTAAAATGTGCGTTGTTAGAATATATAAAGGATAACAGTTTCTATGAAGTACATAGGTATAATTATTTTAATGACCTTTATAATGCCTTATAATACACTTACTTGTTTAAATTAAGCAATAAGGCCTGAGGAGGTGTGGTATATGGCCAATATACACTACCACAGCTAAGAGCTGTTCTTAGGCACAACGCAATGTGGATTGAGAATTATGGAACACTTTCAAAAATCAAATCACATTTTATTGGTCGCATAAATATATTTAGCAGATGTTATTGTGGGTGTAGGGTGTTCCTGGCTCCAACAGTGCAGTAATAACTTACAATACACAACAATACACACTAATCTAAAAAGTAAAGGAATGGATTTATTCCTAATTTTTGGTGATTTTAATATTCACATGGAGAAGTCCACAGACCCACTCCAAAAGTCTTTCGGAGCCATTATCGACTCAGTGGGTTTTGTCCAACATGTCTCTGGACCTACTCACTGCCACAGTCATACTCTGGACCTAGTTTTGTCCCATGGAATAAATGTTGTAGATCTTAATGTTTTTCCACAAAATCCTGGACTATCGGACCACCATTTTATTACGTTTGCAATCGCAACAAATAATCTGCTCAGACCCCAACCAAGGAGCATCAAAAGTCGTGCTATAAATTCTCAGACAACACAAAAATTCATTGATGCCCTTCCAGACTCCTTCTGCCTACCCAAGGACGTCAGAGGACAAAAATCAGTTAACCACTTAACTGAGGAACTCAATTTAACCTTGCGCAATACCCTAGATGCAGTTGCACCCCTAAAAACAAAAAACATTTGTCATAAGAAACTAGCTCCCTGGTATACAGAAAATACCCGAGCTTTGAAGCAAGCTTCCAGGAAATTGGAACGGAAATGGCGCCACACCAAACTGGAAGTCTTCCGACTAGCTTGGAAAGACAGTACCGTGCAGTACCGAAGAGCCCTCACTGCTGCTCGATCATCCTACTTTTCCAACTTAATCGAGGAAAATAAGAACAATCCAAAATTTCTTTTTGATACTGTTGCAAAGCTAACTAAAAAGCAGCATTCCCCAAGAGAGGATGGCTTTCACTTCAGCAGTGATAAATTCATGAACTTCTTTGAGGAAAAGACCATGACCATTAGAAAGCAAATTACGGACTCCTCTTTGAATCTGCGTATTCCTCCAGGGCTTAGCTGTCCTGGATCTGCACAGCTCTGCGAGGGCCTGGGATCGGGAGAGACACTTAAGTGTTTTAGTACTATATCTCTTGACACAATGATGAAAATAATCATGGCCTCTAAACCTTCAAGCTGCATACTGGATCCTATTCCTACTAAACTGCTGAAGGAGCTGCTTCCTGTGCTTGGCCCTCCTATGTTGAACATAATAAACAGCTCTCTATCCACCGGATGTGTACCAAACTCACTAAAAGTGGCAGTGATAAAGCCTCTCTTGAAAAAGCCAAACCTTGACCCGGAAAATATAAAAAACTATCGGCCTATATCGAATCTTCCATTCCTCTCAAAAATTTTAGAAAAAGCTGTTGCGCAGCAACTCACTGCCTTTCTGAAGACAAACAATGTATACGAAATGCTTCAGTCTGGTTTTAGACCCCATCATAGCACTGAGACTGCACTTGTGAAGGTGGTAAATGACCTTTTAATGGCGTCAGACCGAGGCTCTGCATCTGTCCTCGTGCTACTAGACCTGAGTGCTGCCTTTGACACCATCGATCACCACATTCTTTTGGAGAGACTGGAAACCCAAATTGGTCTACACGGACAAGTTCTGGCCTGGTTTAGATCCTACCTGTCGGAAAGATATCAGTTTGTCTCTGTGAATGGTCTGTCCTCCGACAAATCAACTGTACATTTCGGTGTTCCTCAAGGTTCCGTTTTAGGACCACTATTGTTTTCACTATATATTTTACCTCTTGGGGATGTTATTCGAAAACATAATGTTAACTTTCACTGCTATGCGGATGACACACAGCTGTACATTTCAATGAAGCATGGTGAAGCCCCAAAATTGCCCTCGCTAGAAGCCTGTGTTTCAGACATAAGGAAGTGGATGGCTGAAAACTTTTTACTTTTAAACTCGGACAAAACAGAGATGCTTGTTCTAGGTCCCAAGAAACAAAGAGATATTCTGTTAAATCTGACAATTCATCTTGATGGTTGTAAAGTCGTCTCAAATAAAACTGTGAAGGACCTAGGCGTTACTCTTGACCCTGATCTCTCTTTTGACGAACATATCAAGACTGTTTCAAGGACAGCTTTTTTCCATCTACGTAACATTGCAAAAATCAGAAATTTTCTGTCCAAAAATGATGCAGAAAAATTTATCCATGCATTTGTTACTTCTAGGTTAGACTACTGCAATGCTCTATTTTCCGGCTACCCGGATAAAGCACTAAATAAACTTCAGTTAGTGCTAAATACGGCTGCTAGAATCCTGACTAGAACCAAGAAATTTGATCATATTACTCCAGTGCTAGCTTCCCTACACTGGCTTCCTGTTAAGGCAAGGGCTGATTTCAAGGTTTTACTGTTAACCTATAAAGCGTTACATGGGCTTGCTCCTACCTATCTTTCCGAGTTGGTCCTGCCGTACATACCAATACGTACGCTACGGTCACAAGACGCAGGCCTCCTAATTGTCCCTAGAATTTCTAAGCAAACAGCGGGAGGCAGGGCTTTCTCCTATAGATCTCAATTTTTATGGAACAGTCTGCCTACCCATGTGAGAGACGCAGACTCAGTCTCAACCTTTAAGTCTTTACTGAAGACTTATCTCTTCAGTAGGTCATATGATTGAGTGTAGTCTGGCCCAGGAGTGTGAAGGTGAACGGAAAGGCTGGAGCAACGAACAGCCCTTGCTGTCTCTGCCAGGCCGGTTCCCCTCTCCACTGGGGTTCTCTGCCTCTAACCCTGTTGCAGGGGCTGAGTCACTGGCTTGCTGGTGCTCTTTCATGCCGTCCCTGGGAGGGGTGCGTCACTTGAGTGGGTTGAGTTACTGACGTGATCTTCCTGTCTGGGTTGGCGCCCCCCCCCTTGGTTTGTGCTGTGGTGGAGACCTCTGTGGGCTATACTCGGCCTTGTCTCAGGATTGTAAGTTGGTGGTTGGGGATATCCCTCTAGTGGTGCGGGGGCTGTGCTTTGGCGGAGTGGGTGGGGTTATATCCTTCCTGTTTGGCCCTGTCCGGGGGTTTCTTCGGATGGGGCCACAGTGTCTCCGGACCGCTCCTGTCTCAGCCTCCAGTATTTATGCTGCAGTAGTTTATGTGTCGGGGGGCTGGGGTTAGTTGGTTATACCTGGAGTACTTCTCCTGTCTTATCCAGTGTCCTGTGTGAATTTAAGTATGCTCTCTCTAATTCTCTCGTTCTCTCTTTCTCTCTGAGAACCTGAGCCCTAGGACCATACGTCAGGACTACCGGGCATGATGACACCTTGCTGTCCCCAGTCCGCCTGGCCTTGCTGCTATTCCAGTTTCAACTGTTCTGACTGCGGCTACGAAACCCCTACCTGTCCCAGACCTGCTGTTTTCAACTCTTAATGATCGGCTATGAAAAGCCAACTGAGAGACCTGAGCCCTAGGACCATACGTCGGGACTACCGGCCGTGGTGACTCCTTGCTGTCCCCAGTCCGCCTGGCCTTGCTGCTATTCCAGTTTAAACTGTTCTGCCTGCGGTTATGGAACCCCTACCTGTCCCAGACCTGCTGTTTTCAAACTCTTAATGATCGGCTATGAAAAGCCAACTGAGATTTATTCCTGATTATTATTTGACCATGCTTGTCACTTATGAACATTTTTGAACATCTTGGCATGGTTCTGTTATAATCTCCACCCGGCACAGCCAGAAGAGGACTGGCCACCCCTCATAGCCTGGTTCCTCTCTAGGTTTCTTCCTAGGTTTTCGCCTTTCTAGGGAGTTTTTCCTAGCCACCGTGCTTCTACACCTGCATTACTAGCTGTTTGGGGTTTTAGGCTGGGTTTCTGTACAGCACTTCGAGATATTAGCTGATGTAAGAAGGGCTATATAAAATAAAATTGATTGAAATTGATTGATTGATTGAATTAAGAAATATGAAAAGATTAGGACAAGCAATGTTAGAGTCCGGAGTGTGTGTGTGTTTATATATATATATATATATATATATATATTGATCAGTGTGTTTTTCTGTAAGTTTTCTGTAAGTGTCTGCTCTATATCAGCATTCATCTTGGGCCAGAATAACACTGCTTTAGCACCTCGTTTTGACTTTTCCATCCCTAGATGGTCCTTGTGTATTTTGATCAGAATGTTTTTCTGTAACACACTTGGTATCACAATTCTTGAACCCTTAAACAGAATTCCATCAAGTCCAGATAGCTCATCCCTGTATTGACCATAAGGATATGGTATAGCTTGTACAGACTACCTGCATGTTATGGCTTGAATCACCTTTTGCAAACACTCATCTTCTGCAGCAGCACGTGAAATAACTGTCCACATTTCATCTGAAACTGGGCAACTCTCTCTGATAAGGTTTACATGTATGGTCTCGTCCTGCTCATATATATCTGGTTTGGTTCTGAGCTGTCAAAAGCTCTGGACAATGTGTCTGCCACTAACAATTCTTTCCCTGGCCTGTACTCGAGTTGCAAGTCATATTTCTGAAGTTTTAGAAACAGTCCCTGTTCTCTTGGTGGTGTGTGTGTTAGACCCTTCCTTGCAATAGTAACTTAAGGTTGATGATCTGTTTCATCCCACACTGTTTTACCACAGATAAACACACTGAATTTCTCACATGCATATGACAGTGCCAATGCGTCTTTCTCAATCTGAGCATAGTTACACTCAGAAGTTGTCAGAGCCCTGGAGGCATATGCAACTGGGCGCCATCTAGTGCCATACTGCTGTAACAACACTGCACCTTAACCTGCTTTAGAGGCATCTGCTGAGATTTAGATTTTGAGCTTTTTATCATAGAACCAAAGTACTGGAGCATGCATGCTCAATGCCTTGAGCTCCTCAAAACTCTTTCTGATGATTACTGTTCCAACACCAATCTGTAGTTTTACACAGTAGACTTCTCATCTGACTAGTGTGAGTTGCCAGATTAGGTACACATTAGCCCACATAGTTAACCATCCCTTAGAACCTTTGTACGTCCTCTTGATCGGTAGGCAGTGGCATGTTCTTGATGGCGGTCACTTTGCTCTGGTCTGTCTGAACACCTTCACATGTTAGTTTTTCACCCAAGAAGGTTATTTCTGTCTTTCTGAATTCCCATTTGCCTGCATTTAGCTTTAGCCCATTATCTCTGGCTAGATCAAGTGCTGCTTTCAACCTGGTGTTGTGCTCTTCAAGAGTCTGACCCCATATTAGCACATCATCAATGGACACTGTGGTGCCTGACACACTCTCAGATATCTGTTGGACTGTCCTGTGAAAGACTTCTGGTGCTGAAGTGAGACCAAACGGGAGCATTTTAAATGACTACCTACCAAAAGGAGGATTGAAAGTACAAAGCCTTGTACTCTCCTTGTCTAGCCTGCTCTGCCAAAACCCTGATGAGGCGTCTAGCTTTGAGAAGTATTTAGCCCCTGCTATGTCCCTGAATATCTCCCCTCTGGTAGGCAGCTGAAAGGGTTCCCTTTTTACATGCTTGTTTAGCTCTTTTGGATCCATACACAGTCTGAGCGAGCCGTCTTCCTTCTCAACTATTACTAGTGAGTGGACCCATTCAGTAGGCTCTTCTACTTTGTCTAGGATATCTAAGGACTCTAGCCTCAGCAGCTCTGCTTTTAGCTAGTCTCTTGGTGATAATGGTACCTTTCTAGGTGCATGGATCACTGGTCTATTTGGCTGATCTAACTCCATTTTGTACTGCACCTTGAGTTTTCCTATTCCCTGAAAAACATCAGCATATGCATCCTCAACATTAGTCATTTCACCATATGAACCCATTTCACTAGACCCAGTAAGTTACATGACTTTAACCCAATGATGGGTGTTGTTTCTCCCTTTACTATGACAAAGGGAACCTTGTGAGATTCATCATCTACCTCCAGCACCAACCTGCATGTCCCTGAAGACCACTGGTTTTACCTGTAACCGTAACAATTCAGTCTCTGGAATGATGTTGACCTGTGCTCCAGTGTCAAGTTTGAACACAATATCATTTCCATTAGTCTTGTAGGTAGCAGTCCTCGTCTGGTCCTGCAAGTGCGACTGTTCCCACAAAGAGGTCACCAAAAGACCCATCACTCTACTCGTTGTCACCACTGTTGTCCTGGTCCTCGTTGACATAGTGTACTGTATTTTGTTGTCTCCGCTGCCTGCATTTGAGTGAGAAGGGGTTCTTCATGCCACAGTTGTAACACTCTTTTCTATATGCTGGGCACTGGCAAGGTCTGTGCTCTCCTCCACAGCTGCTGCAGGAGCGCTGGTTCCCTGAAGTGGGCTGCTGTCCTTTGAAGTTAGCCGTTTAGCTGTAGCTCTTCCTTCGCTAACGTACTCCACTTTGCATACGGTGTCACTAAGAACACCGCTGTCCATTGGCCGTATGCGACTCTGAGTCACCTCTCTAGCTTGACACATTTGTATCGCTCTTTCTAGTGTCAATTCATTCTCACCAAATAACTTCTCTCAGCCCCTTGTCTCTCACCCCCATGACAATTCTCTCATATCAGAAAGTCTGCAATTTGACTGAAATTACACCACTGACATTTCAGATTCAAGTCCATAATAATAATTTATTCTGGGAGTTCAAAAAGACAGAAATTTGACTTATACCAGTTCATAATCTTCTTGCTCTTCATCCATTAGCTGAAAGCTGTTGTAGACATCAATGGTGTCCTAGACTGTGAGAAACAGTGCGACCTTCTGTGCGTCGTCTTTTCCAGCCGCTCCTATCGCCGTCAGATAGAGGGTGAAACGCTGCTTGAACCGCTTCCATTGCTCTTCAACGTTGCCGTTCAGTTTCAGTTCTGTTGGAGGCTTTAGCTGCTCCATGTCGTTAGCCAGCTAGCACTGCAAAACGACTAGCTACATGCACTGCACGCTCCGTTAGCTCCGGCGTGGTTATTTTTACCTCAGTCTCGTTAGCCCAGTGGCTAGTTAGCTAACGTTAGTCAAGTTAGCTAGTTGACGTGAAGCCTCTTGGCGGCGTTCAGCATTTTCGACCAAAACTCGATGATGGATGAGTCAAAGGCGAGTTATTTCACTCCTGGTACCATGTTGTATCTTCTTGTCTAAGAAATACTAAAGAAAACAACTGTTCTTTAAAACATAAGTACTTCTTTATTCAAGTTAACCGGAGCCGTACAAGTATCGTGCATTAAGCTGAGATCTCCCACTCTTTGTTTGAATGTTAAATGACGAGACAGAGGCATTGATGCGAGTAACCAAACTTGTTCAGTATATTGCAATACATCCGGGTATCTCAAGTACACCGGTAAAACACTGGAGTTGCAGTAATTAACATTTACCAACAGATGGCATCATTGTGCCATTTCCCACCCATAACACTCTTCTGCGCCGGCTTCGTGTCCAATACAGTATGCCACAGAGGCAGGGTTGCCAGGTGAAGCTACATTTCTAACCCAATGACAACTCAAAACCCGTGCAAAAGGCTGAAAACTAGCCCCATTTTTTTTTCGCAGCAAGAGAGGACTTGCCATAATTATACAATAAACCCTTTTTCCATAATGTTATCAAGCCAATTAAGAAGGAATATCATAGTAACTTGTAACGGCTTTAGAAGCTAAATTCAAGTTTCCTCAAAATAATAATTATTGCAAGCTATGACATTACATAATAAAGGAATTTGAATATGTGGCAAGAGAAAAGATAATTCGCCCTAATTAAAATCGGCAGATCATTTTCCATCAATGGATGTTGATTTAACTCGTTTAACTGCTATGATTAAGCAATAAGGCACAATGGGGTATGGGATATGGCCATGACGGTGGTCGGGAGAGGTTGTGTTTTCTCTAGCAGGAGGTAAGCTTGGCTTCTTATATGGTGTTGAGTAAAGCTTAAACCATGTATTTAGATTGTATGTAGGTATTGTAGTTAGGTATTATAGGTAGTTTACTTAGGTAGTTATTGTAGGTTATTGTAGGTAATTATTGTAGGTAAGGACTGTATTCGGCGGACCCCGGCGAAGCACGAGGCTAGCTTACCCACTACTTGGACCAACAAAGCTAGCTAGCTAGCGGGTAGCTACTGGTAACTTTTAGCAACTGTGGTTAGTTGTTTCCAATGTTATTTCACGCTTAAGAGTACCTGTAATTGAGCCAGCTAGCTGCCACCTTCAGCTGTTTTTCTAACCTCATTATCCGAGGCATTAACGTTAGGTGGTTGGTGGCTGCTGTACTTAATTACAGCTACTGATTGCAGTCTGCCACCCAGTTAGCTGGCGTTGGGTAAGTTTGGCTTTATACATAGCTTGGGCTTTGTCGAGTAAGGCTTAAGCTATGTATTTAGATTGTAGTTAGGTATTATAGGTAGGCATCGTGGGCTGTATATTACTAGGTATTATAGGTAGGCATCGTGGGCTGTTGTGGGTAGTTGTTGTATGTAGTTATTGTAGGTTACTTTTGTATTCGGCGGTGCGGCGGTGCCGGGTGTAGCACGAAGCTAGCTAGCTAACTCACCTCCTGGACTAGTTGGAGTAGCTATTAGCAACGGTAGCAACTAAATACAATATCCTTTTAGCCAGCTACATTCGTTCGCAGCGACGCCGTTTTTCAAACAAAGTCAACACAGCAGCCATTGCTAGCTAGCCAACACTACCAGCTAGCTGTACTGTGGTAGCTAAATACAATATAAGGTGGAACAAGCTCCCTCACGACGCCAGGACAGCGGAGTCACTCACCACCTTCCGGAGACATCTGAAACCCCACCTCTTTAAGGAATACCTGGGATAGGATAAACTAATCCTTCTACCCCCCCCCCTAAAAAAAAAAAATATAAATAAATAAAAATGAAACAGAAAAAGAGGGGGAAAAAAAAGAAAAAAAAAAAAGAATGTAAAGTGGTTATCAAACTGGCTATAGGGTGAATGCACCAATTTGTAAGTCGCTCTGGATAAGAGCGTCTGCTAAATGACGTAAATGTAAATGTAAATGTAAAAATGTAAGCATACTGTGTCCATAAAAAAATAAAAAATAAAAATAAAAATAATAAGTATATAGGTTGTATGTTGGGAGCTTTTGGGAAAGAGCACAGTTAGAAAGATATGGCATATAGAAGCAAACCGGATAGACATCATGAAAATGATCGGAGAGGTTGAGAGTAGAAGAAGTTCAGGAGCAAAAAAATAAATAAATATATATATATAATAGAATTATTGTAAAATTGACTGTGTCCATAAGGTGTAGATAGTAAGTATAGGCCGGAAGTAGAGGCCTGGGCATTGTTGTTCACTAATTTACTTCAAGTAGGGAAAGGATGGCGGGGTTGAAAAGTAATAAAGGGGAGTATATATATAAAAAACATGGGGGATTGGAAGTGATGCAGACAATTAAATTGATAGAAGATACAATCTATCTGCAATATTAAGCTGATCCATCCCCCCCCCCAAAAAGAAAAAAAGACAAAGAAAAGAAAATCGGACTTTAGTGAGTTCAAGTCAACTGGGAACTCGGGAAAAACGAGCTATGACTGGGAAAATACGCTTTGAACTTTATATTATATTGACTACCTCCGTCCTAGATCGCTCATTAATGTCTTAATCGAAATTAAGGATTGCCTCTTATCCGCTCGTCGTCCCCTTATGCCATAGTTTGTACATCTCAATTGTCAGTAGAAACCACATTTGTTTAAGCAAGTCAGCCATATCAGCTATATATTTTTTTTAAAGGCAGCAAATTAGGCAAAATGAACTGTTTCGCTGCCAGACAAGGCTCCACTGATAGCCAAGTGTAGCAGTGGTAAGGTATTCAGACTGCTGTTGGGACTGCTGTTGGGACAGCTTTATGGAGGCTCTATGAGTTTGTGGGCACCGTTTGTCAGCGTTATAGTGCAATTAATGTATTGTTTAGTGTTTTGTTGTGTAGTGGCTTTGCTGGCATGCATCCCACTTTTTTATTTATTTGCCCCACCAAGATTTACATGCTACAATCGCCACTGCAGGTGTCACATGATGGATTAAACATGTTTGGAGAATTTGAAATAGTGGTTCCAGACTTGACTTCTTTGACACATGCTATACATCATGAGAAAAATGCAGTTTAAAGACATTCACCTTTGGATAAAAGTGTCCTACATCAGACTACAAGGTTTTCATTGTAATCCATTAGGGAGTCACATGATGACTGTGACCCTATGAATAAAACTGCTATTCAACATGTTTGGCTTGCAGTATGTCTTGCAGTCTTGCATAGGCAGTTATCTAGCTGCTGTGGTGATGGTAGTAATACTGGAGGATGTCCTGGGTAAACCCCAGGATGTAGACCACAGTTATCTAGCTGCTGTGGTGATGGTAGTAATACTGGAGGATGTCCTGGGTAAACCCCAGGATGTAGACCACAGTTATCTAGCTGCTGTGGTGATGGTAGTAATACTGGAGGATGTCCTGGGTAAACCCCAGGATGTAGACAACAGTTATCTAGCTGCTGTGGTGATGGTAGTAATACTGGAGGATGTCCTGGGTAAACCCCAGGATGTAGACCACAGTTATCTAGCTGCTGTGGTGATGGTAGTAATACTGGAGGATGTCCTGGGTAAACCCCAGGATGTAGACCACAGTTATCTAGCTGCTGTGGTGATGGTAGTAATACTGGAGGATGTCCTGGGTAAACCCCAGGATGTAGACCACAGTTATCTAGCTGCTGTGGTGATGGTAGTAATACTGGAGGATGTCCTGGGTAAACCCCAGGATGTAGACAACAGTTATCTGGCTGCTGTGGTGATGGTAGTAATACTGGAGGATGTCCTGGGTAAACCCCAGGATGTAGACCACAGCATATAGAGTTAGTATTTTTTTAGGCCTTATCTATTCAGATTCACCAATGTCCCCCTTTCTGAGAATATGAAGACACCAACAAAAGGTTGGTTGAACCTCACAAAGCAGTCGGTCTATGAAGGAACAATATGTTTCTCTCATGATATTTTGACTATCAGGGAGGGATTCAACAGTCTTAGTCAAGGGTTTCATAAAATGTGTTTTTATTTAATCAGGTACTTTTTCATATAGTACATTAACTGTTCTCACACACACACACACACACACACACACACACACACACACATGAGGACAATCAGTTTATAACATGGTTTATGGGGACACACCTTTCCCATGGTCCTATCAATGACATGTAATGTTTTATGTAGAAGACACATCTGACTTCCGATTGGTTCATAGGATCATACTGAAGTAACATGTCTGTAAACACATGAGTTGATAGAATTCTCCTCACTCCTACTCTTGAGGGCGGCTGGATGGAGGGCAACTTCAACCTGAAAACAAACACATATTGTCCACATACCCTCTCAGGTTGTACAACGCATTTAACACAACAGTTGTTTGGAACAAAATAATGACCCAACCGTTGTGTCAAATGCTTTGTATATCAGTGGTACAACCTGAGTCTGTATGGGGCCATTAAGGGGGAAAATGACACTGAGTTTACAGGCTGGAATTTCAATTCAAATTGAGATGTATAAAGTCCCACATGATACAGCAGCTATGCATCAGCACACTGAACCCTCAACCTCTGACCCCTGATTGAGAGAAGAACCCAACAGTCTGCCTCCAGTTTGACCATCATCTCCTCCAGTCTGACAACAGGAACTTCCTACCACAACCAATCATCACAACCTCTGAAAGAAAAACACGCCCCTCACACAAACTCAGACCCGTCAGAGCAAGAACTGAACGATGTCAAAGATCATCCATCCCCTACATGACTCAATTACTGAACGATGTCCAAGATCATCCATCCCCTACATGACTCAATTACTGAACGATGTCCAAGATCATCCATCCCCTACATGACTCAATTACTGAACGATGTCCAAGATCATCCATCCCCTACATGACTCAATTACTGAACGATGTCCAAGATCATTTGTATTATATTATATGATAATATATTATATCCATAGGCTACACTCCGTATAGTGTTAATGATGACTTTCAGCTAATTATCTTCAGTTTGGTGCCTAGTGAATACGACTCAGGTCTCTATGGAAACATCAATGTAAATTCACCTTAGGTTTTTACTCCTCACTTTCCCTTTCAGGTCTATAGGGTTTTGCTGCCCCCTGCTGGAGACTGGAGCACAAGGCAGTCCCTGGCTTTCTTTGGGCAGCTGGAGGATGAGGCCCTCATCACCTGTTGTGACGGGTCCAACAAATATCCCCTGGTGAAGGCAGGGTCCTATCTCATCCAACGCTTCAATGACTCTTATGGGAGGCAGTGAGCATTTCCCATGTTAAGCTATGGAATTAATTGTACAGCATTGGATTGGTGTTGGCATGGGGTAGAGGGAGTTTACATATACCAGTCATTTCCTTTTAAATCCATGAAGGGAAGTGGACAAGTTCACACTTAGAAAAGAAGAT
>NW_028161281.1:2500-12823 GCF_964263955.1 Coregonus lavaretus
TTTTTTTTTCCTGTCCACTTCGCTGGTTCTTTATTTGAGAAGAGAAGACATCCAACTCTTAACCAAAATGGACACGGGAGTATCTCCAGCTCGCGCAACTATGCGGGCCGGTTCGCATAACGGATAAATAAAGAGGATACATCTCTATTAATGGACGACAAAATCTTATTTAGATTTAGATAATCCTACCTCTTAAACTTTTAGTCTAATATAAATGTATTAAAGCGGAGTGGATTATCTCGTATGTCAAGGATTTGTATAACGAAATAGCCGAATTTCTCACTTTTTTACTCAGAGCGGATGAGACAATCTGGGTTGTTATTTCGATTCGATAACCCTGCTACTACTAAAACGTTATAATCGAACCGTAGCCTATTGAATGGGAGTGTAGGCTGGATTCTTCTCGTATTATGAAAAGGTTCTGCTGAAGTTTGGTGGGTTGGTTGGTTAAAAACGGACCATGTCGGGAGTGGTGCGGAGCCTGAGCCGCTGTCTGCTGCCGGCCGAGGCCACCCGAGATGCGGGCGGCAGCAAGGACAGGATCCGGGAAAGGGACGCGGTCCAGGAGCGAGAGGCTCGTCGGAGGAGCCGGGAGATTGACGCCATGCTTTCCCGAGAGAGGCGTGCTGTGAGGCGGCAAGTGAAGATCCTTCTCCTCGGTGCAGGAGAGAGCGGCAAATCGACCTTCCTCAAACAGATGAGGATTATTAATGGAAAAGAGTTCGATAAGAAAGCCCTGCTGGACTTCCGGGACACAATCTTTGAGAATATCATAAAGGTAACCAATATAAATACTTTAGATAAAAGTTATAACCAATGTGACTCATGCAGTGGCAGGCCTATGTTCTTGTAGCAGAGCATTTCTCCAGGGGAGAACAACGTTATTCATTCAATTCTCCATGCACTGCATTGACACGCATTAGACATAGGCCCATCCTAGTTAGTTCAATTGAAAAGCACAAGTTCTGAGTGTTGATCTTATTGACAAAACATTGGATATTAGGTCCTCTGTAGCTCAATGGGTAACGCATGGCGCTTGTAACGCCAGGGTAGTGGGTTCGATCCCCGGGACCACCCATACGTAAAAAAAATTCTGCACACGTGACTGTAAGTCGCTTTGGATCAAAGCGTCTGCTAAATGGCATCTTATTATATTATTAGGTCAGTTTCCTCTCTGGTAGGACTGGGGCAGGGAAAACTGGTTCTAGATCAGTGGTGTCAGACGTACACACTAACTGAAACTGGTCCTAGATCAGCGGTGTCAGACGTACACACTAACTACAACTGGTTCTAGATCAGTGGTGTCAGACGTACACACTAACTAAAACTGGTTCTAGATCAGCGGTGTCAGACGTACACACTAACTAAAACTGGTTCTAGATCAGTGGTGTCAGACGTACACACTAACTAAAACTGGTCCTAGATCAGCGGTTAGGTTAGTATCTAATAGATCAGTGGTCCAATTGCAGACCAGATGTACACTGTGTACCTAACTATAACACATTAACCATGACACAGTGTGACTCACGTCTGGCTCTCATGCTGTGTTCAAATGCTGATCAGAACTCGGATATTTCAGACACGCTAAGCAAGTCTGACATTTCAGAGTTTCCTAGTTCTGACTAGCATATGAACGTGGCATCAGCCAGCAGACTTAGAAATGTATGTGTGCCCGAGCACGTGTGTGTGTGTCACTGAAGTGAGGTAGTGACTACTAGCTTCTCTCTCTTTCTCTGACACACACTCACACTCACAAACACACTCACTCACTCACTCACTCACTCACTCACTCACTCACTCACTCACTCACTCACTCACACACACACACACACACACACACTCACTCACTCACACACACACACACACACAGAGAGCTGAAAAAAGACTCAATTGTCATACTTGAGTAAAAGTAAAGATACCTTGATAGAAAATGATTGAAGTAAAAGTGAAAGTCACACAGTAAAATCCTACATGAGTAAAAGTCTAAAAGTATTTGGTTTTAAATATACTTACAGTTGAAGTCGATAGTTTACATACACCTTAGCCAAATACATTTAAACTCAGTTTTTCACAATTCCTGACATTTAATCCTAGTAAAACATTCCCTGTCTTAGGTCAGTTAGGATCACCACTTTATTTTAAGAATGTGAAATGTCAGAATAATAGTAGAGAGAATTATTTATTTCAGCTTTCATTTCTTTCATCACATTCCCAGTGGGTCAGAAGTTTACATACACTCAATTAGTATTTGGTAGCATTGCCTTTAAATTGTTTAACATGGGTCAAACGTTTCGGGTAGCCTTCCCACAAGCTTCCCACAATAAGTTTGGTGAATTTTGGCCCATTCCTCCTGACAGAGCTGGTGTAACTGAGTCAGGTTTGTAGGCCTCCTTGCTCGCACACGCTTTTTCAGTTCTGCCCACACATTTTCTATAGGATTGAGGTCAGGGCTTTGTGATGGCCACTCCAATACCTTGACTGTTGTCCTTTTTGGCACAACTTTGGAAGTATGCTTGGGGTCATTGTCTATTTGGAATACCTATTTGCAACCAAGCTTTAACTTCCTGACTGATGTCTTGAGATGTTGCTTCAATATATCCACATCATTTTCCTTCCTCATGATGCCATCTATTTTGTGAAGTGCACCAGTCCCTCCTGCAGCAAAGCACCCCCTCAAGATGCTGCCACCCCCGTGCTTCACGGTTGGGATGGTGTTCTTCGTCTTGCAAGTTTCCCCTTTTTTCTCCATACATAACGATGGTCATTATGGCCAAACAGTTCTATTTTTGTTTCATCAGACCAGAGAACATTTCTCCAAGAAGTATGATCTTTGTCTCCATGTGCAGTTGCAAACCGTAGTCTTGCTTTTTTATGGCAGTTTTGGAGCAGTGACTTCTTCCTTGCTGAGCGGCCTTTCAGGTTATGTGGATATAGGACTTGTTCTACTGTGGATATAGATACTTTTGTACCTGTTTCCTCCAGCATCTTCACAAGGTCCTTTGCTGTTGTTCTGGGATTGATTTGCACTTTTCGCACCAAAGTACGTTCATCTCTAGGAGACAGAACGCATCTCTTTCCTGAGCGGGATGACGGCTGCGTGGTCCCATGGTGTTTATACTTGCGTACTATTGTTTGTACAGATGAACGTGGTACCTTCAGGCGTTTGGAAATTGCTCCCAAGGATGAACCAGACTTGTGGAGGTCTACAATTGTTTTTCTGAGGTCTTGGCTGATTTCTTTTGAAAAAAAATGTCAAGCAAAGAGGCACTGAGTTTGAAGGTAGGCCTTGAAATACATCCACAGGTACACCTCCAATTGACTCAAAATATGTAAATTAGCCTATCAGAAGCTTCTAAAGCCATGACATCATTTTCTGGAATCTTCCAAGCTGTTTAAAGGCACAGTCAACTTAGTGTATGTAAACTTCCGACCCACTGGAATTGTGATACAGTGAATTATAAGTGAAATAATCTGTCTATAAACAATTGTTGGAAAAATTACTTGTGTCATGCACAAAGTAGATGTCCTAACCGACTTGCCAAAACTATAGTTTGTTAACAAGAAATTTGTGGAGTGGTTGAAAGTTTTAATGACTCCAATCTAAGTGTATGTAAACTTCCAACTTCAACTGTAAGTATCAAAAGTAAAAGTATAAAGAATTTCAAATTCCTTATATTAAGCAAACTAGATGGCACAGTTTTCTTGATTTTTTTAATTTACGGACAGCCAGGGGCACACTCCAACATTCAGAAATAATTTACAAATGAAGCATTTGTGTTTAGTGAGTCCACCAGATCAGAGGCAGTAGGGATGACCAGGGATGTTCTCTTGATAACTGTGTGAATTTGACCATTTTCCTGTCCTGCTAAGCATTCAAAATGTAACGAGTACTTCTGGGTGTCAGGGGAAAATGTATGGAGTAAAAAGTACATTCTTTTCTTTAGGAATGTAGTGAAGTAAAAGACGTCAAAAATATAAATAGTATAGTACTTTATACCACTGCTCGCACACACACACACGCACACACACACACACACACACACACACAGAGAGACGAGACGAGACAATTCAGTTATATATATTTTTATCTACTGTTTAATTACTGGGGTCTTAATGAAACACACACGTCTGACACACGCACACACATACGGTTAGACTGTCTGTCTGCTGGTGGTGAGAAACAGAGACAGGGGGGTCGATACGGTTTAACCCATTATCTGGATCTTCTGGGTTAGCTAAAGAAGCTTCTGTTGTAACCAATGTTCCCTCTGAGCTGCACGCATGGGCACAGCACAGCACCACCGGGACTGTTCCCTCTGACCTGCACCATGGGCACAGCACAGCACCACCGGGACTGTTCCCTCTGACCTGCACCATGGGCACAGCACAGCACCACCGGGACTGTTCCCTCTGAGCTGCACCATGGGCACAGCACAGCACCACCGGGACTGTTCCCTCTGAGCTGCACCATGGGCACAGCACAGCACCACCGGGACTGTTCCCTCTGAGCTGCACCATGGGCACAGCACAGCACCACCGGGACTGTTCCCTCTGAGCTGCACCATGGGCACAGCACAGCACCACCGGGACTGTTCCCTCTGAGCTGCACCATGGGCACAGCACAGCACCACCGGGACTGTTCCCTCTGAGCTGCACCATGGGCACAGCACAGCACCACCGGGACTGTTCCCTCTGAGCTGCACCATGGGCACAGCACAGCACCACCGGGACTGTTCCCTCTGAGCTGCACCATGGGCACAGCACAGCACCACCGGGACTGTTCCCTCTGAGCTGCACCATGGGCACAGCACAGCACCACCGGGACTGTTCCCTCTGAGCTGCACCATGGGCACAGCACAGCACCACCGGGACTGTTCCCTCTGAGCTGCACCATGGGCACAGCACAGCACCACCGGGACTGTTCCCTCTGAGCTGCACCATGGGCACAGCACAGCACCACCGGGACTGTTCCCTCTGAGCTGCACCATGGGCACAGCACAGCACCACCGGGACTGTTCCCTCTGAGCTGCACCATGGGCACAGCACAGCACCACCGGGACTGTTCCCTCTGAGCTGCACCATGGGCACAGCACAGCACCACCGGGACTGTTCCCTCTGAGCTGCACGCATGGGCACAGCACAGCACCACCGGGACTGTTCCCTCTGAGCTGCACCATGGGCACAGCACAGCACCACCGGGACTGTTCCCTCTGAGCTGCACCATGGGCACAGCACAGCACCACCGGGACTGTTCCCTCTGAGCTGCACGCATGGGCACAGCACAGCACCACCGGGACTGTTCCCTCTGAGCTGCACCATGGGCACAGCACAGCACCACCGGGACTGCCGCGCAGAAGAAATACCAGCCCGCGCAGAGAAGCACGAGATCGAACTTAACTCAACTTTTCTGGAGTTTTCCCCGTTAGTTAACACGATCAACGTTTTCCCTTTACTGTGGGAATTGTGATCAAATCAACACAATATTAGCCACTTTCAATGTAACATACCGAAAACAAAACAAACTATGCAAGATATTTTGTTGTAGGCAGAACGCATCAGAGAAAGGATACTATTGCATTGACACGCACTACTCAGCCCCTGCTCTACACAGACCGGTGCGGCATAACCGATCAGAGCTGCAGTAGGCCTATATGCAAATAAGCCATTGCCATATATGGATCTGTGCCGTTCACTTTGAACTGGACTGTGTTTACAGCATGAGCGGTTGTGAGTAGATGCGCTTGTTTTGAGATCAAAGCGAGAGCTGCATGTAGCCACGTGTGCACATTTTGTTCATATCCTTTGCTAGTTAGTGGGTTATTAGCCCAGTTATAGATAATTTATAGTCAGCAATAGGGGACTGATTGCTTCCTACAAGAGCACAAAACGTGTACATTTCTAGACATCTTTGAAAAGCGAGTCAGGTAAAGAGCTTTTTTTTTTTGTCTTAAAGGGGCAGTGTTGTATTTTGAGACAGGCTTCAATAAGCTAAGTAGCCAATAGGCAGAGGGTAGCATAATTTGTTGGATTCTCTGTAATAATGGTGTGGGAATAATAATGCATTATATTTTGTAAAGTGGTTTCTTGCATCAAACAACACAACATTTTCAGTCGCCTCCTTGTCTGAAGGAAAAGTGGATAAACAGGTTAATGTCAATCCCTACATGTTTTTTTTCAAATGGAATGTCGGTCTACATTGAACACCACCCATTGGCTGCTACTGTAGGCTGAATGGTAGAAACAGCTATTTCCATGCGTAAATGTTATGGGATGCATTTTCTCCATTGTTTTTGATGGTAGGCCACTCTGGTAGGCCTACATTATGATCAAATAGCCACAGTAGCCTACTTGACCACTGTCTGAAACTGTAACTTAAAGCGGGTACAGCCTCAGTGTTCACAGTAAACGCAGGCTGGAAGTTGCACAGAATTTTCACAACGTTCAAGTTTGCGCTCAGCAAATCAAATCAAATCAAATTGTATTGGTCACCTGCGCCGAATACAACAGGTGCAGACATTACAGTGAAATGCTTACTTACAGCCCTTAACCAACAGTGCATTTATAAAAAAAAAAAAAAAAAGTAAAAATAAAACAACAACAACAAAAGTGTTGAGAAAAAAAAGAGCAGAAGTAAAATAAAATAACAGTAGGGAGGCTATATATACAGGGGGGGTACATTGGACCTGAAATTTGAGGGAACATTGGTTATAACATAGAATATACTTCTGGGTTAGTTAAAGAAGCTTCTGTTGTAACATAGAATAGCCTACAATAATGTGTGTGTAAGTATGTGAAAGACCTATGAGCTACGGGAGTACCAGTAGATACATACACACACTAACACTGGTTGAGGCCCAAAATACCATATTTACTACTATAATACTGTATTATTTTGTTGTTATTCTGTCTCTCACTGTTCAAATAAACCTACCATTAAAATTATAGACTGATCATGTCTTTGTCAGTGGGCAAATGTACAAAATCAGCAGGGGATCAAATACTTTTTTCCCTCACTGTATATATTGTTCTATAGGGGATGCGTGTGTTGGTGGATGTATATATTCATGTATATATTGTTCTATAGGGGATGCGTGTGTTGGTGGATGTATATATTCATGTATATATTGTTCTATAGGGGATGCGTGTGTTGGTGGATGTATATATTCATGTATATATTGTTCTATAGGGGATGCGTGTGTTGGTGGATGTATATATTCATGTATATATTGCTCTATAGGGGATGCGTGTGTTGGTGGATGTATATATTCATGTATATATTGTTCTATAGGGGATGCGTGTGTTGGTGGATGTATATATTCATGTATATATTGTTCTATAGGGGATGCGTGTGTTGGTGGATGTATATATTCATGTATATATTGCTCTATAGGGGATGCGTGTGTTGGTGGATGTATATATTCATGTATATATTGTTCTATAGGGGATGCGTGTGTTGGTGGATGTATATATTCATGTATATATTGTTCTATAGGGGATGCGTGTGTTGATGGATGTATATATTCATGTATATATTGCTCTGTAGGGGATGCGTGTGTTGGTGGATGTATATATTCATGTATATATTGTTCTATAGGGGATGCGTGTGTTGGTGGATGTATATATTCATGTATATATTGTTCTATAGGGGATGCGTGTGTTAGTGGATGTATATATTCATGTATATATTGTTCTATAGGGGATGCGTGTGTTGGTGGATGTATATATTCATGTATATATTGTTCTATAGGGGATGCGTGTGTTGGTGGATGTATATATTCATGTATATATTGTTCTATATGGGATGCGTGTGTTGGTGGATGTATATATTCATGTATATATTGTTCTATAGGGGATGGGTGTGTTGGTGGATGTATATATTCATGTATATATTGTTCTATAGGGGATGCGTGTGTTGGTGGATGTATATATTCATGTATATATTGTTCTATAGGGGATGCGTGTGTTGGTGGATGTATATATTCATGTATATATTGTTCTATAGGGGATGGGTGTGTTGGTGGATGTATATATTCATGTATATATTGTTCTATAGGGGATGGGTGTGTTGGTGGATGTATATATTCATGTATATATTGTTCTATAGGGGATGCGTGTGTTGGTGGATGTATATATTCATGTATATATTGTTCTATAGGGGATGCGTGTGTTGGTGGATGTATATATTCATGTATATATTGCTCTATAGGGGATGCGTGTGTTGGTGGATGTATATATTCATGTATATATTGTTCTATAGGGGATGCGTGTGTTGGTGGATGTATATATTCATGTATATATTGTTCTATAGGGGATGCGTGTGTTGGTGGATGTATATATTGATGTATATATTGTTCTATAGGGGATGCGTGTGTTGGTGGATGTATATATTGATGTATATATTGTTCTATAGGGGATGCGTGTGTTGGTGGATGTATATATTCATGTATATATTGTTCTATAGGGGATGCGTGTGTTGGTGGATGTATATATTCATGTATATATTGTTCTATAGGGGATGCGTGTGTTGGTGGATGTATATATTCATGTATATATTGTTCTATAGGGGATGCGTGTGTTGGTGGATGTATATATTCATGTATATATTGTTCTATAGGGGATGCGTGTGTTGGTGGATGTATATATTCATGTATATATTGTTCTATAGGGGATGCGTGTGTTGGTGGATGTATATATTGTTCTATAGGGGATGGGTGTGTTGGTGGATGTATATATTCATGTATATATTGTTCTATAGGGGATGCGTGTGTTGGTGGATGTATATATTCATGTATATATTGTTCTATAGGGGATGTGTGTGTTGGTGGATGTATATATTCATGTATATATTGTTCTATAGGGGATGGGTGTGTTGGTGGATGTATATATTCATGTATATATTGTTCTATAGGGGATGCGTGTGTTGGTGGATGTATATATTCATGTATATATTGTTCTATAGGGGATGCGTGTGTTGGTGGATGTATATATTCATGTATATATTGTTCTATAGGGGATGCGTGTGTTGGTGGATGTATATATTCATGTATATATTGTTCTATAGGGGATGCGTGTGTTGGTGGATGTATATATTGTTCTATAGGGGATGCGTGTGTTGGTGGATGTATATATTGATGTATATATTGTTCTATAGGGGATGCGTGTGTTGGTGGATGTATATATTCATGTATATATTGTTCTATAGGGGATGCGTGTGTTGGTGGATGTATATATTCATGTATATATTGTTCTATAGGGGATGCGTGTGTTGGTGGATGTATATATTCATGTATATATTGTTCTATAGGGGATGCGTGTGTTGGTGGATGTATATATTGTTCTATAGGGGATGGGTGTGTTGGTGGATGTATATATTCATGTATATATTGTTCTATAGGGGATGCGTGTGTTGGTGGATGTATATATTCATGTATATATTGTTCTATAGGGGATGCGTGTGTTGGTGGATGTATATATTCATGTATATATTGTTCTATAGGGGATGGGTGTGTTGGTGGATGTATATATTCATGTATATATTGTTCTATAGGGGATGCGTGTGTTGGTGGATGTATATATTCATGTATATATTGTTCTATAGGGGATGCGTGTGTTGGTGGATGTATATATTCATGTATATATTGTTCTATAGGGGATGCGTGTGTTGGTGGATGTATATATTCATGTATATATTGTTCTATAGGGGATGCGTGTGTTGGTGGATGTATATATTGTTCTATAGGGGATGCGTGTGTTGGTGGATGTATATATTGATGTATATATTGTTCTATAGGGGATGCGTGTGTTGGTGGATGTATATATTCATGTATATATTGTTCTATAGGGGATGCGTGTGTTGGTGGATGTATATATTCATGTATATATTGTTCTATAGGGGATGCGTGTGTTGGTGGATGTATATATTCATGTATATATTGTTCTATAGGGGATGCGTGTGTTGGTGGATGTATATATTCATGTATATATTGTTCTATAGGGGATGCGTGTGTTGGTGGATGTATATATTCATGTATATATTGTTCTATAGGGGATGCGTGTGTTGGTAGATGTATATATTCATGTATATATTGTTCTATAGGGGATGCGTGTGTTGGTGGATGCGCGGGACAAGCTGGGGATTCCGTGGCAGAACTCTGAAAATGAGAAGCACGGCATGTTTGTGATGTCATTCGAGGGGCGTGGTGGAGTGGCGGTGGAACCAATAGAATTCCAGCTTTATGGTCTGGCGCTGGACGCTCTGTGGAGGGATTCTGGGATACAGGAGGCCTACGCACGACGCAGTGAGTTTCAACTGGTGAGTCCTAG
>NW_028161280.1:0-7678 GCF_964263955.1 Coregonus lavaretus
CTGCTCTGAAATGACTTCTGAACTAGAGGTGGAGAGTGCAGGCAGTCTGCCCTGGTTTTGTCTGCCTTACCCCCATCTCTACCTCTATTACCTCTCCGTCTCTCTCTTTCTGTCTGTCTCTCTCTCCGTCTCTCTCTCTCCGTCTGTCTCTCTCTCCGTCTCTCTCTCTCTCTCCGTCTGTCTCTCTCTCCGTCTGTCTCTCTCTCTCCGTCTCTCTCTCTCCGTCTCTCTCTCCGTCTGTCTCTCTCTCCGTCTCTCTCTCTCTCTCCGTCTGTCTCTCTCTGTCTCTCTCCCTGTCTGTCTCTCTGTGTCTGTCTCTCTGTGGTCCTCTGTGTCTGTCTCTCTGTGTCTCGCTCCTTCTGTCTCTCTGTGTCTGTCTCTCAGTGGTCCTCTGTGTCTGTCTCTCTGTGTCTCTCTCCATCTGTCTCTCTGTCTCTCTCCGTCTGTCTCTCTGTCTCTCTCTCCGTCTGTCTCTCTCTCCATCTGTCTCTCTGTCTCTCTCTCCGTCTGTCTCTCTCGCCATCTGTCTCTCTGTATCTCTCCGTCTGTCTCTCTGTCTCTCTTTCCGTCTGTCTCTCTGTCTCTCTGTCTCTCTCTCCGCCTGTCTCTCTGTCTCTCTCTCCGTCTGTCTCTCTCTCCGTCTGTCTCTCTCTCCGTCTGTCTCTCTCCATCTGTCTCTCTCCGTTTGTCTCTGTCTCTCTCTACGTCTGTCTCTCTCTGTCTGTCTCTCTGTCTCTCTCCGTCTGTCTCTCTCCGTTTGTCTCTGTCTCTCTCTACGTCTGTCTCTCTCTGTCTGTCTCTCTGTCTCTCTCCGTCTGTTTCTCACCATTTGTCTCTCTGTCTCTCTCCATCTGTCTCTCGCCATCTGTCTCTCTGTCTCTCTCTCCGTCTGTCTCTCTCTGTCTGTCTCTCGCCGTATGTCTCTCGCCGTTTCTCTGTGTCTCTCGCCATCTGTCTCTCTGTCTCTCTCCGTCTGTCTCTCGCCGTCTGTCTCTCTGTGTCTCTCTCCATTTGTCTCTCTCCGTCTGTCTCTCCGTGTCTCTCTCCGTCTCTGTCTGTCTCTGTGTCTGTCTTCGTCTCTCTCCGTGTCTCTCTCCGTCTCTCTCTCTCAGGGCTCTGTGCAGGCCAGTCAAGGTCTTCCACACCGATCTCGACAAAACATTTCTGTATGGACCTCGCTTTGTGCAAAGGGGCATTTTCATGCTGAAACAGGAAAGGGCCTTCCCCAAACTGTTGCCACAAAGTTGGAAGCACAGAATCGTCTAGAATGTCATTTCATGCTGTAGCGTTAAGATTTCCCTTCACTGGAACTAAGGGGCCTAGCCCGAACCATGAATAAAAGCCCCAGAACATTATCCCTCCTCCACCAAACTTTACAATAGCAGCACTTACAGTTGACAGGGGCAGCTCTAGCAGGGCAGACATTTGACGAACTGACTTGTTGGAAAGGTGGCATCCTATGCCGGTGCCACGTTGAAAGTCACTGAGCTCTTCAGGAAGGCCATTCTACTGCCAATGTTTGTCCACGGAGATTGCATGGCTGTGTGCTCGATTTTATACACCCGTCAATTTGAAGGGGAGTCCACATACTTTTGTATATAGTACCTCTATCTTACCTCAGTGCTTCTCTGAGCAACAGGGAGAGAACATTTTAGTCATGAATAAATTCAATCAGACATTCAGCAGGTACCTGACTGGAGCCTCAGTATCTGCTATTAAAACCTAGTCACTTTAAAATCTTTGGTGTGAAAAAGTTATGGTAGCTTCATGTATTCATAATCTACTCAGAATAGAGACCTGTTTTTCTTCCTCTCTCAGAACTCAACCATCAACTCAACGACCTGCTCATTTAGAACCGGGATCTTTGGAAACCCGGCTTTCTCCACTAATATAAGTCAACTAAGATCGTGATCATTCTGCTGCTCATACCCTCTCACGGGGCAGCTAGTCACATCTGAAACCTTTATATTGGGTCATATTGTGTTCTAGACTGTAATGTTATTCTGTTCTTGTTCTCTAGGAGATCCCGTTCTACCACATCTGGAACGGTTCCCAGCGGTACCTCCACTGTACCTTCACCCTAGAGCGCCTCAGCCTCAGTACCTGTGAGCTCACCTGTCAGCTGTGTGTCTGGCAGGTGGAGGGGGAGGGACAGAGCTTCAGCCTCGACTTCAACATCGCCAAGGTAACGCTCATATACAGTGGGGGGGGGGGAAGTATTTAGTCAGCCACCAATTGTGCAAGTTCTCCCACTTAAAAGATGAGAGAGGCCTGTAATCGTCATCATAGGTACACGTCAACTATGACAGACAAATTGAGGAAAAAAAATCCAGAAAATCACATTGTAGGATTTTTAATGAATTTATTTGCAAATTATGGTGGAAAATAAGTATTTGGTCACCTAAAAACAAGCAAGATTTCTGGCTCTCACAGACCTGTAACTTCTTCTTTAAGAGGCTCCTCTGTCCTCCACTTGTTATCAGTATAAAAGACACCTATCCACAACCTCAAACAGTCACACTCCAAACTCCACTATGACCAAGACCAAAGAGCTGTCAAAGGACACCAGAAACAACATTGTAGACCTGCACCAGGCTGGGAAGACTGAATCTGCAATAGGTAAGCAGCTTGGTTTGAAGAAATCAACTGTGGGAGCAATTATTAGGAAATGGAAGACATACAAGACCACTGATAATCTCCCTCGATCTGGGGCTCCACGCAAGATCTCACCCCGTGGGGTCAAAATGATCACAAGTACGGTGAGCAAAAATCCCAGAACCACACGGGGGGACCTGGTGAATGACCTGCAGAGAGCTGGGACCAAAGTAACATAGCCTACCATCAGTAACACACTACGCCGCCAGGGACTCAAATCCTGCAGTGCCAGACGTGTCCCCCTGCTTAAGCCAGTACATGTCCAGGCCCGTCTGAAGTTTGCTAGAGTGCATTTGGATGATCCAGAAGAGGATTGGGAGAATGTCATATGGTCAGATGAAACCAAAATATAACTTTTTGGTAAAAACTCAACTCGTCGTGTTTGGAGGACAAAGAATGCTGAGTTGCATCCAAAGAACACCATACCTACTGTGAAGCATGGGGGTGGAAACATCATGCTTTGGGGCTGTTTTTCTGCAAAGGGACCAGGACGACTGATCCGTGTAAAGGAAAGAATGAATGGGGCCATGTATCGTGAGATTTTGAGTGAAAACCTCCTTCCATCAGCAAGGGCATTGAAGATGAAACGTGGCTGGGTCTTTCAGCATGACAATGATCCCAAACACACCGCCCGGGCAACGAAGGAGTGGCTTCGTAAGAAGCATTTCAAGGTCCTGGAGTGGCCTAGCCAGTCTCCAGATCTCAACCCCATAGAAAATCTTTGGAGGGAGTTGAAAGTCCGTGTTGCCCAGCGACAGCCCCAAAACATCACTGCTCTAGAGGAGATCTGCATGGAGGAATGGGCCAAAATACCAGCAACAGTGTGTGAAAACCTTGTGAAGACTTACAGAAAACAGAAGTATTGAGAAACTTTTGTTATTGACCAAATACTTATTTTCCACCATAATTTGCAAATAAATTCATTAAAAATCCTACAATGTGATTTTCTGGATTATTTTTTCTCATTTTGTCTGTCATAGTTGACGTGTACCTATGATGAAAATTACAGGTCTCTCTCATCTTTAAGTGGGAGAACTTGCACAATTGGTGGCTGACTAAATACTTTTTTCCCCCCACTGTATACGACACAATACTATGATACAATATGCTCCTCCATGATATACAGTACTACATTACAGAGCTTCAGTCTCGACTTTAACATCACCAAGGTAACACTCAGGTCACATATGATGTAGTTCACACAATATGCCTCTCCAAGATATGTGTTGATATGATCCAACCAAAGAGATGGACTCTTTTTTTGGCTCTTAACAATAACAGTCCTTTAATATGTGTGTGGCTGCTACTCTCTATGCTCTAATCCTGTTTATTTGGTTCAAATGACCTAAGAAGACAGCAGTCCCCTGGACTATATAGTTCATGGCTCGTAGCTATACAGGACATGTGTATGTCTCTGTCCCTATGTGTTCCTATATAACCCTTTATATATTCCTCTGGCCCTATAGGACTGTCGGCCCCTGGACTCTGAGTTCCTGCTGATGGACACTAACCCTAACGGGATGGCTCTAGCAGGACCCAGTGCTTTCCAGATCCCCTATCTGATCAGGCAGAAGATCTGCAGCAGCCTGGATACACCTTGTCCCAACGGGGCCGATTGGAGACTGCTGGCCCAGAGACTCAAACTGGACAGGTAACTAACCCTAACACCTGACCCTAAACTAGAGACTCAAACTGGACAACTAACTAACCATAGCCCCAAACCTAACGGTAGGGGGAGTGCATTCGGAAAGTATTCAGACCCCTTAACTTTTTCCACATTTTGTTACGTTTCAGCCTTATTCTAAAACATATTTTTTTTCTTTTTTTCCTCATCAATCTACACACAATACCCAATCACGACAAAGCAACAACAGGTTTTTAGACATTTTTGCAAATGTATTACAAATAAAAAACGGAAATATCACATTTACATAAGTATTCAGACCCTTTACTCAGTACTTTGTTGAAGCACCTTTGGCAGCGATTACAGCCTCGAGTCTTCTTGGGTATGACGCTACAAGCTTGGCACACCTGTATTTGGGGAGTTTCTCCCATTCCTATCTGCAGATCCTCTCAAGCTCTGTCAGGTTGGATGGGGAGCGTCGCTGCACAGCTATTTTCAGGTCTCTCCAGAGATGTTCGATCGGGTTCAAGTCCGGGCTCTGGCTGGGCCACTCAAGGACATTCAGAGACTTGTCCAGAAGCCACTCCTGCGTTGTCTTGGCTGTGTGCTTAGGGTTGTTGTCCTGTTGGAATGTGACACTTCGCCCCTGTCTGAGATCCTGAGCGCTCTGGAGCAGGTTTTCATCAAGGATCTCTCTGTATTTTGCTCTGTTCATCCTTCCCTCGATCCTGACTAGTCTTCCAGTCCCTGCCGCTGAAAAACATCCCCACAGCATGATGCTGCCACCACCATGCTTCACCGTAGGGATGGTGCCAGGTTTCCTCCAGACGTGACGCTTGGCATTCAGGCCAAAAGGTTCAATCTTGGTTTCATCAGACCAGAGAATCTTGTTTCTCATAGTCTGAGTCCTTTAGGTGCCTTTTGTCAAACTCCAAGCGGGCTGTCATGTGCCTTTTACTGAGGAGTGGCTTCCGTCTGGCCACTCTACCATAAAGGCCTGATTGCTGCAGAGATGGTTGTCCTTCTGGAAGGTTCTCCCATCTCCACAGAGGATCTCTGGAACTCTGTCAGAGTGACCATCGGGTTCTTGGTCACCACCCTGACCAAGGCTCTTCTCCCCCGATTACTCAGTTTGGCTGGGTGGTCAGCTCTAGGAAGAGTCTTGGTGGTTCCAAACTTCTTCCATCTAAGAATGATAGGCCTCTGTGTTCTTGAACCTTCAGTGCTGCAGATTTTTTTTGTCTAAAAACCTGTTTTTGCTTTGTCATTATGGGGTATTGTGTGTAGATTGATGAGGGGAAAAAAATTATTTAATCCATTTTAGAATAAGGCTGTAACGTAACAAAATTTGGAAAAAGTCAAGGGGTCTGAAAACGTTCCCAATGCACCGTATAGGGCTAAAATATTGGTTTGGGACTGGGCCTAGGTATAGAGATTCAGTATTGGTTTGGTACTGGGCCCATTTAACATGATTTAACACAGCTAATTTGTCCCAGTAACTTTCTCATTTAAATCAGGCTTTAGTTTAAACAGGAAAGAATCAGAGAGAAAAACCCTGATCAATTACCTTCCGATGTAACTTCTTCCTGGTAATGAAGTCTATTATGTACACATCAGCTGGATTGACCCTAATTAATTACACATTGGATTGGTGCAGGACAGGTCCAATTAGCCCTGTTTGGCTCAACCTAATCCATTCCCATTTAGTTCCCATAAAAGAACATCTCCTCTGTTGGGTAAAGGGGCAATCTGGGATCGGTACGTCCCATGTTCTTTGCTTTGATGGAAGGGGTTTTAATCCATCTAACATGGATGTATCCAATGGATGTAGCCTGCAGCTAATCTAAGACATGCTGTAGTCACGTGTGTGTGTGTGTGTGTGTGTGTGTGTGTGTGTGTGTGTGTGTGTGTCTGTGCGTGTCTGTCTGTGTGTGTGTGTCTGTGTGTATGTGTGTGCGTGTGCGTGTGTGAGTGAATACAAGCAGGCAGAGGTGAACGTGACCAATCGATAAAACACCAAATGTTAGTAGTTAATTTTATCTCTTACTATACAGAACAGTGTGGTGTGAAAGGCTGGTTCTGCAGTACACCAGATACTATACGCTGTAATGTGAAGAACACATTCTAATCGCCACACAGCCCTTTTGTATATTAACAATGTAAGCGTATTGGTTCACTGGTACAGTTTACTACCATCATGGTCTTAGTTGTGGCTCTGTATGTAGTAGGCTGGGAGGTGATGTGTTCCTGTAGAATACAATACAGTACCTTTTCCCACCCGCCTGACTGTCTGTTTGATGTCCACACACACACACACACACACACACACACACACACACACACACACACACACGCTGAATATAAGCCTGTAAAATGGTCTGAAAGCTTTGTCGTTCCTTGTATCCATTTAAGTGATTTTCCCCGCAGTAGGTTAGCAGGACAGAGTGAAGAATTACAAAGGTCTAGCTGTGTTCTCCAGATGAAGCTGAAGGACTGACAGGCTTGCTGACCTTCCTCTACCCTCAACCTCTCCTCACACCCCGACCCCCCCCAACCCTCTACCCCCCGACCTCTAGGCCAGTTTCCCCCATTCACCTTTGATGTGGTACACAACAACACTTCAATCCCTAGTCAGTAGAGGATCAGAAAAAGGCCATTGCATGGAACGAGCCACTCCAGATACCTCTGGGAGGAAGATTCTAGCCGCTGTCATCCTCCACATCACATGCTACTGAGCTGAAGGAATGGGTCTCGTCCCAAATGGCACCCTATTCCCTATGTAGTGCACTACTTCTGACCAGGGACCATAGGGAGGCCCATAGGGCTCTTGTCAAAAGAAGTGCACTATATAGGGAATAGGGGTGCCATTTGGGATGCAGGCAACATGTGAGGAAGGACAGGGGTCACTGCATTTAGGTCTATTGATTGGTTGGGTTTGATGTGAAAGGTTAAGGCCTGGAAGTGGAAAAGGTCATTTCCTACTTTAAATGTGAACGTTCTTTAAGGGATTTATTAAAGGTTTTATGTGTGATTTATGTTGGATTCATTGCCATGTTTATAATCACATGCAAAAAGGGGATCCTAACTGCTCAAGGGGAAGGGATAAGACTTCTAAAAGGAATGGTTTGATGTATATTGTTTGCTTACAGAAGTATAGTATAGTATAGTATAGTATAGTGTGGTGTAGTGTAATATAGTATAGTATAGTATAGTATAGTATAGTGTGGTATAGTGTAGTGTGGTATATTATAGTATAGTATAGTGTAGTGTAGTGTAGTATATTATGGTATAGTGTGGTATAGTATAGTGTAGTATAATATAATATAGTATAGTATAGTGTGGTGTAGTGTAATATAGTATAGTATAGTATAGTGTGGTATAGTGTAGTGTGGTATATTA
>NW_028161279.1:0-2000 GCF_964263955.1 Coregonus lavaretus
GTTTACTGGGTTCTATTGAATAGAGTTTACTGGGTTCTATTGAATAGAGTTTACTGGGTTCTATTGAATAGAGTTTACTGGGTTCTATTGAGTATAGTTTACTGGGTTATATTGAATAGAGTTTACTGGGTTCTATTGAATAGAGTTTACTGGGTTCTATTGAATAGAGTTTACTGGGTTCTATTGAATATAATTTACTGGGTTCTATTGAATATAGTTTACTGGGTTCTATTGAATAGAGTTTACTGGGTTCTATTGAATATAATTTACTGGGTTCTATTGAATATAGTTTACTGGGTTCTATTGAATAGAGTTTACTGGGTTCTATTGAATAGAGTTTACTGGGTTCTATTGAGTATAGTTTACTGGGTTCTATTGAATAGAGTTTACTGGGTTCTATTGAATAGAGTTTACTGGGTTCTATTGAATAGAGTTTACTGGGTTCTATTGAATATAATTTACTGGGTTCTATTGAATATAGTTTACTGGGTTCTATTGAATAGAGTTTACTGGGTTCTATTGAATAGAGTTTACTGGGTTCTATTGAATAGAGTTTACTGGGTTCTATTGAGTATAGTTTACTGGGTTCTATTGAATAGAGTTTACTGGGTTCTATTGAATAGAGTTTACTGGGTTCTATTGAATAGAGTTTACTGGGTTCTATTGAATATAGTTTACTGGGTTCTATTGAATAGAGTTTACTGGGTTCTATTGAATAGAGTTTACTGGGTTCTATTGAGTATAGTTTACTGGGTTCTATTGAATAGAGTTTACTGGGTTCTATTGAATAGAGTTTACTGGGTTCTATTGAATAGAGTTTACTGGGTTCTATTGAATATAATTTACTGGGTTATATTGAAAAGAGTTTACTGGGTTCTATTGAATAGAGTTTACTGGGTTCTATTGAGTATAGTTTACTGGGTTCTATTGAATAGAGTTTACTGGGTTCTATTGAATAGAGTTTACTGGGTTCTATTGAATAGAGTTTACTGGGTTCTATTGAATATAATTTACTGGGTTCTATTGAAAAGAGTTTACTGGGTTCTATTGAGTCAAGTTTACTGGGTTCTATTGAGTAGAGTTTACTGGGTTATATTGAGTATAGTTTACTGGGTTCTATTGAATAGAGTTTACTGGGTTCTATTGAGTAGAGTTTACTGGGTTCTATTGAATAGAGTTTACTGGGTTCTATTGAGTAGAGTTTACTGGGTTATATTGAGTATAGTTTACTGGGTTCTATTGAATAGAGTTTACTGGGTTCTATTGAATAGAGTTTACTGGGTTCTATTTGAGTAGAGTTTACTGGGTTATATTGAGTATAGTTTACTGGGTTCTATTGAATAGAGTTTACTGGGTTCTATTTGAGTAGAGTTTACTGGGTTATATTGAGTATAGTTTACTGGGTTCTATTGAATAGAGTTTACTGGGTTCTATTGAGTATAGTTTACTGGGTTCTATTGAATAGAGTTTACTGGGTTCTATTGAATAGAGTTTACTGGGTTATATTGAGTATAGTTTACTGGGTTCTATTGAATAGAGTTTACTGGGTTCTATTGAGTATAGTTTACTGGGTTCTATTGAATAGAGTTTACTGGGTTCTATTGAGTATAGTTTACTGGGTTCTATTGAATAGAGTTTACTGGGTTCTATTGAATAGAGTTTACTGGGTTATATTGAGTATAGTTTACTGGGTTCTATTGAATAGAGTTTACTGGGTTATATTGAGTATAGTTTACTGGGTTCTATTGAATAGAGTTTACTGGGTTCTATTGAATAGAGTTTACTGGGTTCTATTTGAGTAGAGTTTACTGGGTTATATTGAGTATAGTTTACTGGGTTCTATTGAATAGAGTTTACTGGGTTCTATTTGAGTAGAGTTTACTGGGTTATATTGAGTATAGTTTACTGGGTTCTATTGAATAGAGTTTACTGGGTTCTATTGAGTATAGTTTACTGGGTTCTATTGAATAGAGTTTACTGGGTTCTATTGAATAGAGTTT
>NW_028161278.1:0-1000 GCF_964263955.1 Coregonus lavaretus
GAGGTGGATAGAGCCCGAGAGAGCCCGAGAGAGCCGAGAGAGCCCGAGAGAGAGGGATAGAGGTGGAGAGAGCCCGACGAGGAGGGATAGAGTGGAGGAGCCCGAGAGAGAGGGATAGAGGTGGAGAGAGCCCGAGAGAGAGGGATAGAGGTGGAGAGAGGAGAGAGAGAGAGAGAGTAAATAAAGTTTCCATTAGAGGTCCGCTGGGTCCAATTTGACTGGAGCTGTAAATAGTGTGTTTGTGTGTGTGTGTGTGTGTGTGCGTGCAAGGGTAACGATTTGGTTCCCTGTCGCTCCTCTAACTTTAATTAAGCCCCATTCGTTTGTTTGAATGTAATCCCAGAGTTTTTTTAGGTGTTAATCTACAATGCATTCTTAGAAAGATAAAAGGAGTTTACCTAGATTTATTAGTAGATAGGTTGAGTTAAAGGTAACAGACAGCATGTTATAATCCATTTAGAGATGTCAGTGGCTGGCAGGCAGCAGTAGTAGTCTGTGCTTTGCTAAAGCCTTGCCACTCTCTGGTTGCCCTTTCACTGTTGTAATCCTATCTGGATCCTCAATGTGTTGCAGAGGTCTACTGGCAGGAGTCTGTGTGTTTGTGTGCTGTGTGTGTGTGGCTGTGTGTGTGCGTGCGTGTGTGTGTGTGCATGACCATAAGTGTCTGCGGTTGCCGAGAGCATATTTGATGCACAGCGGTACATGTCCATTAGGCTCAAAGGCAGAGAGATGAATCTGTCAACAGCCTGTTCCAACAAGGTCCAATCAAGGTGTGTAGAACGCTGCTCGCTATACATGCTGACAGACCCCGGCCCAAAATACGCACACCACACACACACACACACACACACACCACACACACCACATCCCACACACACACACACACACACAAAACACAGCCACACACACACTTTTTTTTATTTATTTAACCAGGTAAGCCAGTAGAGAACAAGTTCTCATTTGCAACTGTGACCTGGCCAAGATAAAGCAAAGCAGTGCG
>NW_028161277.1:0-5000 GCF_964263955.1 Coregonus lavaretus
CTGGTAAGGCCCGTTCCTCCTCCACGCACCAAGCCAGGGGTGCGAGTCGTCAGCCTGGTAAGGCCGTTCCTCCTCCACGCACCAGGCCAGGGGTGCGCGTCGTCAGCCTGGTAAGGCCCGTTCCTCCTCCGCGCACCAAGCCAGGGGTGCGCGTCGTCAGTCCAGCACAACCCGTGCCTGGGTCACCGGTGCCTGGTAAGGTACCGGTCAACTGCTCCACTATGGAGCTGAAGCTAACCGCTCCTGCTAAGTCCAGTTCAGCTCCAGCCAGCGGGGCCAGACTGGACCAGGGGCGCTATGGGGGGTTTATTGGAGGGTGGGTGGCAAGGCCGGAGCCAGAACCGCCGCCGAGGAGGTATGCCCACCCAGCCCTCCCCTGTTTTGTTCAAGTTGAGGCGCGGTCGCAGTCCGCACCTTTAGGGGGGGGTACTGTCACACCCTGGCTCTGGGACTCTATATGTTGAGCCAGGGTGTGTTCATTCTGTTGTGTTTATTTCTATGTTGGCTAGAGTGACTCCCAATCAGAGGCAACGAGTGTCAGCTGTCGTTGGTTGTCTCTGATTGGGAGCCATATTAAACTGTCTGTTTTCCCTTTGTTTTTGTGGGTTTTTGTTCCGTGTTGGTCATTGTTACCGTGGACTTCACGAGTCGTTTCTTATTTTGTTTATTGTTGTCTATTATCACTAAAGATAATAAAGTTTAAACATGTTCGTTCATCACGCTGCGCCTTGGTCTATTCCCTACGACGATCGTGACAGTCTTGGTTTTTTATCAGAATAGATCTTCATCTTCATCCTTTATGTAAATCAGGAAGTCCCGTTTAGATTAAGAAACCATTTTCCATTGGAGACATTTTATGATATGACATATTTCGTGAAAATGCACCCATCCTAATGGATATCCACCCCCCTGTACACACACACACACACACACACACACATACATACACATACACACACACACACACACACACACACACACACACACACATACACACACATACACACACACACACACACACACACACACACACATACACACACACACACACACACACACACACACACAAGGCTGCAATTATTTGGTTGTAATTTTGGGTAGAGCAGACATTTCCATATGTTTTTGTTAGCTGCATGTGCGACATAACTCCACCAGTCCTACCGATGATATCATTTACGAAGATTATACCTTTTTTAAACATTCTGTCAAAAAATAAAGGTTTTTTGTCAATTAGTATATTTGAATTTAACCACAAAATTTGTTGCATTATTTGTTCTGTCGTTTCTGGAGGATTAAATTGAAATTGCAACCAACTTTCTATTGCTTGTTTTAGAAATATTGATATTTGGAGATTATTTCCTTTTCAAATAACTGCAAATGAGTTGTTGTAATCTGAATAAAGGGAAAAAGGCCTTTCTTGAACATTGGGTGAGACAATCTTACTAATTTGCTTGAGAACCAGTTCGGATTTAAGTATAACTTTTGTATGACTGAAGCTTTTAGTGATAGGTCTAATGCTTTAATATTTAATAATTTCTGTCCTCCGAATTCATATTCATTATATAAATATGCCCTTTTAATTTTGTCTGGCTTGCCGTTCCAAATAAAATTGAATATTTTTTTCTCATATAATTTAAAAAACTGTTCGCTAGGCGTAGGCAAGACCATAAGCAAATAGGTAAACTGGGATAATACTAAAGAGTTAATCGGGGTGATTTTTCCACAAATTGTGTGTGTAGTGTTTGTAAGGCCTCTTGCTCTTGTCTCTCTATGGCAACACATTCACCACCTTGTATTTAGTCTCTTACCTGTATGTCCATGTCGTTGTCTATGTAGCACAGAAGACCCGTTGATAGGGAGTTCAATGAGTGTGTTTATGTATGTCTGTGTATTGTCACGTTGACCTTGACCTGTCCTTGATGTCTCCATGTGTAACAACCAGATGTTTTCTCTCTGTTGTGTCAGTGTCCAGGTGTAACAACCAGATGTTGTCTCTCTGTTGTGTCAGTGTCCAGGTGTAACAACCAGATGTTGTCTCTCTGTTGTGTCAGTGTCCAGGTGTAACAACCAGATGTTGTTTCTCTGTTGTGTCAGTGTCCAGGTGTAACAACCAGGCCAGTGTATGTATGTGTCTGTGTTCACGTTCTAATGTTTACCTGTTGTTGTTGTTGTTGTTGTTGTTGTTGTCTCCAGGTGTAACAACCGTACCCAGTGTGTTGTGGTAGCAGGACCTGATGTCTTTCCTGACCCCTGCCCTGGAACATACAAATACCTGGAGGTGCAGTACGAGTGTGTCCCCTACAGTAAGTACTACACTACACTACACTACACTACACTACACTATACTATACTATACTATACTATACTACAGTATGTGTGTGTCCCCTGCAGTAAGTACTACTCTACACTATATTATACTATACTATAATAGAATATAATATACTACAGTATGAGTGTGTCCCCTACAGTAAGTACTACTCTACACTATACTATACTATACTATAATATACTATAATATACTACAGTATGAGTGTGTCCTCTACAGTAAGTACTATACTATACAGTATGAGTGTGCCCCTACAGTGAGTACAACTATAAACGACTGTATTACTACAAATTCTAGTATAGTACTATATTAGGTACTCATATTATACTATATTGTTGATATGTATCATACTATCATTTGCATCTACTATAGTTTTACTCTGGAAAATACTTATGGAACTCAGGTACTCCATACAACATTATTATACTATATACTCTGGGAAATACTTATGGAACTCAGGTACTCCATACAACATTATTATACTATATACTCTGGAAATACTTATGGAACTCAGGTACTCCATACAACATTACTATACTATATACTCTAGGAAATACTTATGGAACTCAGGTACTCCATACAACATTACTATACTATATACTCTGGGAAATACTTATGGAACTCAGGTACTCCATACAACATTACTATACTATATACTCTGGGAAATACTTATGGAACTCAGGTACTCCATACAACATTACTATACTATATACTCTGGGAAATACTTATGGAACTCAGGTACTCCATACAACATTATTATACTATATACTCTGGGAAATACTTATGGAACTCAGGTACTCCATACAACATTATTATACTATATACTCTGGGAAATACTTATGGAACTCAGGTACTCCATACAACATTATTATACTATATACTCTGGGAAATACTTATGGAACTCAGGTACTCCATACGACATTGTTTCTTGATAGTAAAATGTTTCCATCTGGCACAATGTTGCTGTCTAGAAATACCATGAACTTATGAACTGATAAGAATGTTTGAGAATATATTATTTACACCACAGCCATATCCCTTGGGTTTGAAAAAGCACTGCTTTTTGATTCAGGGAAAGTAACTGACCTAGGACAAACACTGGCGCTGGAAAATCTGAGGTCTTCGTGGAATCTCAGCTTTTCCAACAGGAAATAAGGGAAGGAAGGATGAGCTTAAATGACTGTCTGACCTCCGACCTTTCTGTTGACAGACTCAGTTTGGGAAAAAGACTGAAGTCTGAAACAGGAGAAGCTAAAACTCATTCAGAATATATATTTTTTACCAACAGCGAAACATTCTTAATTTATAACAGTGATACATCCATCATTTATAATAGTGATACATCCATCATTTATAACAGTGATACATCCATCATTTATAATAGTGATACATCCATCATTTATAACAGTGATACATCCATCATTTATAATAGTGATACATCCATCATTTATAATAGTGATACATCCATCATTTATAACAGTGATACATCCATCATTTATAATAGTGATACATCCATCATTTATAACAGTGATACATCCATCATTTATAACAGTGATACATCCATTATTTATAACAGTGATACATCCATCATTTATAACAGTGATACATCCATCATTTATAACAGTGATACATCCATCATTTATAACAGTGATACATCCATCATTTATAACAGTGATACATCCATCATTTATAACAGTGATACATCCATCATTTATAATAGTGATACATCCATCATTTATAACAGTGATACATCCATTATTTATAACAGTGATACATCCATTATTTATAATAGTGATACATCCATCATTTATAACAGTGATACATCCATCATTTATAACAGTGATACATCCATCATTTATAACAGTGATACATCCATCATTTATAACAGTGATACATCCATCATTTATAACAGTGATACATCCATTATTTATAATAGTGATACATCCATCATTTATAACAGTGATACATCCATCATTTATAACAGTGATACATCCATTATTTATAACAGTGATACATCCATCATTTATAACAGTGATACATCCATCATTTATAACAGTGATACATCCATCATTTATAACAGTGATACATCCATCATTTATAACAGTGATACATCCATCATTTATAACAGTGATACATCCATCATTTATAACAGTGATACATCCATCATTTATAATAGTGATACATCCATCATTTATAACAGTGATACATCCATCATTTATAACAGTGATACATCCATCATTTATAATAGTGATACATCCATCATTTATAACAGTGATACATCCATCATTTATAACAGTGATACATCCATTATTTATAATAGTGATACATCCATCATTTATAACAGTGATGCATCCATCATTTATAACAGTGATACATCCATCATTTATAACAGTGATACATCCATCATTTATAATAGTGATACATCCATCATTTATAACAGTGATACATCCATTATTTATAACAGTGATACATCCATCATTTATAACAGTGATACATCCATCATTTATAACAGTGATACATCCATCATTTATAACAGTGATACATCCATCATTTATAATAGTGATACATCCATCATTTATAACAGTGATACATCCATCATTTATAACAGTGATACATCCATCATTTATAACAGTGATACATCCATCATTTATAACAGTGATACATCCATCATTTA
>NW_028161277.1:15000-29425 GCF_964263955.1 Coregonus lavaretus
GAGATGAAGAGGGTTAGATACTATACAGAGAGAGAGAGAGATGAAGAAGGTTAGATACTATACAGAGAGAGAGAGATGAAGAGGGTTAGATACTATACAGAGAGAGAGAGAGATGAAGAAGGTTAGATACTATACGAGAGAGAGAGATGAAGAGGGTTAGATACTATACAGAGAGAGAGAGATGAAGAGGGTTAGATACTATACAGAGAGAGAGAGAGATGAAGAGGGTTAGATACTATACAGAGAGAGAGAGAGATGAAGAGGGTTAGATACTATACAGAGAGAGAGAGATGAAGAGGGTTAGATACTATACACAGAGAGAGAGAGATGAAGAGGGTTAGATACTATACAGAGAGAGAGAGATGAAGAGGGTTAGATACTATACAGAGAGAGAGAGATGAAGAGGGTTAGATACTATACAGAGAGAGAGAGAGATGAAGAGGGTTAGATACTATACAGAGAGAGAGAGAGATGAAGAGGGTTGGATACTATACAGAGAGAGAGAGATGAAGAGGGTTAGATACTATACAGAGAGAGAGAGATGAAGAGGGTTAGATACTATACAGAGAGAGAGAGATTAAGAGGGTTAGATACTATACAGAGAGAGAGAGATGAAGAGGGTTAGATACTATACAGAGAGAGATGAAGAGGGTTAGATACTATACAGAGAGAGAGAGAGATGAAGAGGGTTAGATACTATACAGAGAGAGATGAAGAGGGTTAGATACTATACAGAGAGAGAGAGAGAGATGAAGAGGGTTAGATACTATACAGAGAGAGAGATGAAGAGGGTTAGATACTATACAGAGAGAGAGAGATGAAGAGGGTTAGATACTATACAGAGAGAGAGAGATGAAGAGGGTTAGATACTATACAGAGAGAGAGAGAGAGATGAAGAGGGTTAGATACTATACAGAGAGAGATGAAGAGGGTTAGATACTATACAGAGAGAGAGAGATGAAGAGGGTTAGATACTATACAGAGAGAGAGAGAGATGAAGAGGGTTAGATACTATACAGAGAGAGAGAGAGAGAGATGAAGAGGGTTAGATACTATACAGAGAGAGAGATGAAGAGGGTTAGATACTATACAGAGAGAGAGAGATGAAGAGGGTTAGATACTATACAGAGAGAGAGATGAAGAGGGTTAGATACTATACAGAGAGAGAGATGAAGAGGGTTAGATACTATACAGAGAGAGAGAGATGAAGAGGGTTAGATACTATACAGAGAGAGAGAGATGAAGAGGGTTAGATACTATACAGAGAGAGAGAGATGAAGAGGGTTATATACTATACAGAGAGAGAGAGATGAAGAGGGTTAGATACTATACAGAGAGAGAGAGAGATGAAGAGGGTTAGATACTATACAGAGAGAGAGAGATGAAGAGGGTTAGATACTATACAGAGAGAGAGAGATGAAGAGGGTTAGATACTATACAGAGAGAGAGAGAGATGAAGAGGGTTAGATACTATACAGAGAGAGATGAAGAGGGTTAGATACTATACAGAGAGAGATGAAGAGGGTTAGATACTGTACAGAGAGAGAGATGAAGAGGGTTAGATACTATACAGAGAGAGAGATGAAGAGGGTTAGATACTATACAGAGAGAGAGAGCGATGAAGAGGGTTAGATACTATACAGAGAGAGAGATGAAGAGGGTTAGATACTATACAGAGAGAGAGAGAGATGAAGAGGGTTAGATACTATACAGAGAGAGAGAGAGATGAAGAGGGTTAGATACTATACAGAGAGAGAGAGATGAAGAGGGTTAGATACTATACAGAGAGAGAGAGATGAAGAGGGTTAGATACTATACAGAGAGAGAGAGATGAAGAGGGTTAGATACTATACAGAGAGAGAGAGAGATGAAGAGGGTTAGATACTATACAGAGAGAGAGAGATGAAGAGGGTTAGATACTATACAGAGAGAGAGAGATGAAGAGGGTTAGATACTATACAGAGAGAGAGAGAGATGAAGAGGGTTAGATACTATACAGAGAGAGAGAGATGAAGAGGGTTAGATACTATACAGAGAGAGAGAGATGAAGAGCGTTAGATACTATACAGAGAGAGAGATGAAGAGGGTTAGATACTATACAGAGAGAGAGATGAAGAGGGTTAGATACTATACAGAGAGAGAGAGATGAAGAGGGTTAGATACTATACAGAGAGAGAGAGATGAAGATGGTTAGATACTATACAGAGAGAGAGAGAGATGAAGAGGGTTAGATACTATACAGAGAGAGAGATGAAGAGGGTTAGATACTATACAGAGAGAGAGAGATGAAGAGGGTTAGATACTATACAGAGAGAGAGAGATGAAGAGGGTTAGATACTATACAGAGAGAGAGAGAGATGAAGAGGGTTAGATACTATACAGAGAGAGAGAGATGAAGAGGGTTAGATACTATACAGAGAGAGAGAGATGAAGAGGGTTAGATACTATACAGAGAGAGAGAGAGATGAAGAGGGTTAGATACTATACAGAGAGAGAGAGATGAAGAGGGTTAGATACTATACAGAGAGAGAGAGATGAAGAGGGTTAGATACTATACAGAGAGAGAGAGATGAAGAGGGTTAGATACTATACAGAGAGAGCGAGATGAAGAGGGTTAGATACTATACAGAGAGAGAGAGATGAAGAGGGTTAGATACTATACAGAGAGAGAGAGATGAAGAGGGTTAGATACTATACAGAGAGAGAGAGATGAAGAGGGTTAGATACTATACAGAGAGAGAGAGAGATGAAGAGGGTTAGATACTATACAGAGAGAGAGAGATGAAGAGGGTTAGATACTATACAGAGAGAGAGAGAGATGAGGAGGGTTAGATACTATACAGAGAGAGAGAGATGAAGTTTGGAGAACATTTGCTCCATCTGTTACACCCACACAGGTTATGCGTTCCTTGTTTTCATTTTCATATATTAAGCTCCACATTTCTTCACGTTAATAACCCTAACCCTAACATTACCTCACTTTAATAACCATAACCATTACCTCACGTTAATAACCCTAACCCTAACATTACCTCACTTTAATAACCATAACCCTAACCATTACCTCACGTTAATAACCCTAACCCTAACCATTACCTCACTTTAATAACTATTACCATTACCTGACATTAATAACCCTAACCCTAACATTACCTCACTTTAATAACCATAACCCTAACCATTACCTCACGTTAATTACCCTAACCGTAACCATTACCTCACTTAAATAATCCTAACCCAAACATTACCTCACTTTAATAACCATAACCATTACCTCATGTTTATAACCCTAACCCTAACCATTACCTCACGTTAATAACCCTAACCCTAACCATTACCTCACTTTAATAACCCTAACCCAAACATTACCTCAATTTAATAACCCTAACCCAAACATTACCTCACTTTAATAACCCTAACCCTAACCATACCTTACTTTAATAACCCTAACCCAAACATTACCTCACTTTAATAACCCTAACCCAAACATTACCTCACTTTAATAACCCTAAACCTAACCATTATCTCACATTAATAACCCTAACCATTACCTCACTTTATTAACCCTAATCCTAACATTACCTCACGTTAATAACCCTAACCCTAAGCCTTACATCACATTAATAACCGTAACCCTAACCATTACCTCACTTTAATAACCCTAACCCTAACCATTACCTGCATTGTTTTCTTTCCCTGGTGTATAATGCAGCAATAATGTGTGGTGTGTTTAATGTAAGTGTGTGTGTGTGTGTGTGTGTGTGTGTGTGTGTGTGTGTCTGTGTGTGTGTGTGTGTGTGTGTGTGTGTGTGTGTGTGTGTGTGTGTGTGTGTGTGTGTGTGTGTGTGTGTGTGTGTTAACATGACTACTGTGCTGCAGTGTGAAGATAATTAATTTTTTTATTGAAAGCCTACGGTTTATTAAAGAGGTATTAGGTTATGAGAAGAGAAGGTATATGTGTGTGAGTGTGTGTGTGTGTGTGTGTGTGTATGTGTGTGTGTGAGTGTGTGTTCTCACCACTGTTATTGCACACACTCAGGGATTGTATTATCATAATGCTTTGATTATTGAAACATTAATCTCTTGTCTCTCTTCTTGTCTCTCTTCTTGTCTCTCTTATTGTCTCTCTCTCTTCTTGTCTCTCTTATTGTCTCTCTTCTTGTCTCTCTTCTTGTCTCTCTTATTGTCTCTCTCTCTTCTTGTCTCTCTTCTTGTCTCTCTTATTGTCTCTCTTCTTGTCTCTCTTCTTGTATCTCTTCTTGTCTCTCTTATTGTCTCTCTTCTTGTCTCTCTTCTTGTCTCTCTCTCTTCTTGTCTCTCTTATTGTCTCTCTCTCTTCTTGTCTCTCTTCTTGTCTCTCTCTCTTTTTGTCTCTCTTCTTGTCTCTCTTATTGTCGCTCTCTCTTCTTGTCTCTCTCCTTGTCTCTCTCTCTTCTTGTTTCTCTTCTTGTCTCTCTTCTTGTCTCTCTCTCTTCTTGTCTCTCTTATTTTCTCTCTTCTTGTCTCTCTTCTCTCTCTTCTCTCTCTTCTTGTCTCTCTCTTCTTGTCTCTCTCTCTTATTGTCTCTATTATTGTATCTCTTCATGTCTCTCTTCTTGTCTCTCTCTCTTCTTGTCTCTATCTCTCTTCTTGTCTCTCTTCTTGTCTCTCTTCTTGACTCTCATCTTGTCTCTCTCTCTTCTTGTCTCTCTTCTCTCTCGTCTTGTATCTCTCTCTTCTTGTCTCTCTCTTCTTGTCTCTCTCTCTTCTTGTCTCTCTCTCTTCTTGTCTCTCTCTCTTCTTGTTTCTCTCTCTTCTTGTTTCTCTTCTTGTCTCTCTTCTTCTCTCTCTCTCTTCTTGTCTCTCTTCTTGACTCTCTTCTTAACTCTATTGTCTCTCTTCTTGTCTCTCTTCTTGTCTCTCTTCTTGTCTCTCTTCTTGTCTCTCTCTCTTCTTATCTCTCTTCTTGTCTCTCTTATTGTCTCTCTCTCTTCTTGTCTCTCTTCTTGTCTCTCTCTCTTCTTGTCTGTCTTATTGTCTCTCTCTCTTCTTGTCTCTCTCTCTTCTTGTTTCTCTTCTTGTCTCTCTTCTTCTCTCTCTCTTCTTGCCTCTCTTCTTGTCTCTCTTCTTGTCTCTCTTCTTGTCTCTCTCTCTCTTCCTGTCTCTCTTATTGTATCTCTTCTTATCTCTCTTCTTGTCTCTCTCTCTCTCTTCTTGTCTCTCTTATTGTCTCTCTTCTTGTCTCTCTTTTTGCTCTCTCTCTTCTTGTCTCTCTTCTCTCTCTTCTTGTCTCTCTCTCTCTTCCTGTCTCTCTTATTGTATCTCTTCTTATCTCTCTTCTTGTCTCTCTCTCTCTTCTTGTCTCTCTTCTTGTCTCTCTTTTTGCTCTCTCTCTTCTTGTCTCTCTTCTTTTATCTCTCTCTTCTTCTCTCTTCTTCTCTCTCTTCTTGTCACTCTCTTGTTGTCTCTCTCTCTTCCTCCCTCTCTTCTTGTCTCTCTCTCTTCTTGTCTCTCTTTTCTTGTATCTCGCACTTCTTGTCTCTCGCACTTCTTGTCTCTCTCTCTTCTTGTCTCTCTTCTTGTCTCTCTTCTTGTCTCTCTTCTTGTCTTTCTTCTTCTCTCTCTTCTTGTCTCTCTCTCTTCTTGTCTCTCTTCTTCTCTCTCTTCTTGTCTCTCTCCTTGTGTCTCTCTCTTCTTGTCTCTTTCTCTTCTTGTCTCTCTTCTTCTCTCCTTGTCTCTGTCTTCTTGTCTCTCTCCTTGTCTCTCTTCTTGTCTCTCTCTCTTCTTGTCTCTCTCTTCTTGTCTCTCTTCTTGTCTCTCTCTTCTTGTTCTTTCCATTCCTCTTATCTTTCCGTGATGGCTTGGATAGAAGTGGAACAGAAAGGTAAGTCAACACAACACAGACACACACACACACACACACACACACACACACACACAGACACACACACACACAGATGCACACATGGACATGCAAGCAACACACACACAGACACACACACACACAGACATGCAACACACACAGACACGCAACACACACACAGACACACCCACACGGGCAGTCAAGCAACACACACAGACACACACACACAGTCACGCAAAACCCACACAAGACACACACCACTGTCCTTTGTTCGCTCTGTCACATCTTTGTTCGATCTGTAACAGATTGAGTTTTTAAAGTCATGTTTGGTTGTTGAGTGGTATTGTATTTGATGCTGACGTTACACTGCTTTCTACCCTGCGACAGAGAGACAGGTCTTTCAAGATTAATGTTGCTATATTAAGATAGTATAATCTTAGAATACAGATCACTGTTGCTATATTAAGATAGCATGAACTTAGAGTACAGATCACTGTTGCTATATTAAGATAGCATGAACTTAGAGTACAGATCACTGTTGCTATATTAAGATAGCATGAACTTAGAGTACAGATCACTGTTGCTATATTAAGATAGCGTGAACTTAGAGTACAGATCACTGTTGCTATATTAAGATAGCATGAACTTAGAGTACAGATCACTGTTGCTATATTAAGATAGCATGAACTTAGAGTACAGATCACTGTTGCTATATTAAGATAGCATGAACTTAGAGTACAGATCACTGTTGCTATATTAAGATAGTGTGAACTTAGACTACAGATCACTGTTGCTATATTAAGATAGCGTGAACTTAGAGTACAGATCACTGTTGCTATATTAAGATAGCGTGAACTTAGAGTACAGATCACTGTTGCTATATTAAGATAGCATGAACTTAGAGTACAGATCACTGTTGCTATATTAAGATAGCGTGAACTTAGAGTACAGATCACTGTTGCTATATTAAGATAGCGTGAACTTAGAGTACAGATCACTGTTGCTATATTAAGATAGCATGAACTTAAGAGTACAGATCACTGTTGCTATATTAAGATAGCATGAACTTAGAGTACAGATCACTGTTGCTATATTAAGATAGCATGAACTTAGAGTACAGACACCACATCACAGAAATGACAGGCTTATGGATAGTAGTAAAGTTGCAAAATATTTTGTATCTTGTATTTTGTTCTGCCTGGTGTTGTATTGAATGCAACACAACATAACATACTGTATTTTAAAGTTGCATTACATTTCAATTCACAGAAAACAGCATACAGTGCATTCGTAAAGTATTCAGACCCCTTGACTTTTTCCACATTTTGTTACATTACATCCTTATTCTAAAATTGATTAAATTGTTTTTCCCCCCTCATCAATCTACACACAATACCCCATAATGACAAAGTGAAAACAGGTTTATAGACATTTTTGAAAATGTATTAAAAATAAAAAACAGAAATACCTTATTTACATAAGTATTCAGACCCGTTAATATGAGACTGGAAATTGAGCTCAGGTGCATCCTGTTTCCATTGATCATCCTTGCGATGTTTCTACAACTTGATTGGAGTCCACCTGTGGTAAATTCAATTGATTGGACATGATTTGGAAAGGCACACACCTTTCTATATAAGGTCCCACAGTTGACAGTGCATGTCACAGCAAAAACCAAGCCACGAGGTCGAAGGAATTGTCGGTAGAGCCCCGAGACAGGATTGTGTCGAGGCACAGATCTGGGGAAGGGTACCAAAACATTTCTGCAGCATTGAAGGTCCCCAAGAACACAGTGGCCTCCATCATTCTTAAATGGAAGAAGTTTGGAACCACCAAGACTCTTCCTAGAGCTGGCCGCCCGGCCAAACTGAGCAGTCAGGGGAGAAGGGCCTTGGTCAGGGAGGTGACCAAGAACCCGATGGTCACTCTGATAGAGCTCCAGAGTTCCTCTGTAGAGATGGGAAAGGGACATTCAGCTTTCTTAATGAACCAGAAAATCATCAGTTATTTCTGGTTGTTTTTCAAAGTTAGCTGGCTAATGCATTGATCCTGTTTTGTAGTAATACCCGTCTGCTCTGCTCTCAACCCTCCATACAACACAAACACTAAATCAACGATGCCCGTATCTCTAAATTAACAACGACCAACAGAACCACTGTTCCCATACTGCATTTCAAATGACCATTGTTTCAAATCAATCAACGTTCCCAAAATAAAGAAACCCCGAATTCTATTGTGGGAATGGAAAAAATGGGGAAACCAAAGCTCACATCTGGAAATCTTTTCCTTGACATTCCTGTGACATGACAAGTGAGTCCCCAAGACTCCGGCACTGCACCGGCTTCCCAGAATGCACGTCTCCAAACACACACAGGCAGATACACACATACACACACACACAGAGCTACACACACATAAATCATAAAATACAATCCCAGCATTCCCGGTATTCCGACTCGGTAATATAACGGCCAGTGTGGGAAAGGAATTACCGGAACAATCTCATAAAACCAGCAGGGAATAAAAGACTGTTAGTTAGACACTAATGCACTCAGCAGTGTGTGTAGTGTGTGTGTGTGTGTGTAGTGTGTGTGTGTGTGTGTAGTGTGTGTGTGTAGTGTGTGTGTGTGTGTAGTGTGTGTGTGTGTGTGTGTGTAGTGTGTGTGTAGTGTGTGTGTGTGTAGTGTGTGTGTGTGTGTAGTGTGTGTGTTTGTGTATTGTGTGTGTGTGTGTGTGTATTGTGTGTGTGTGTGTAGTGTGTTTGTGTGTAGTGTGTGTGTGTAGTGTGTGTGTGTGTGTGTGTAGTGTGTGTGTGTAGTGTGTGTGTATAGTGTATGTGTGTAGTGTGTGTGTAGTGTGTGTGTGTATTGTGTGCATGTATTGTGTGTGTGTAGTGTGTGTGTGTGCAGTGTGTGTGTAGTGTGTGTGTGTATTGTGTGCATGTATTGTGTGTGTGTAGTGTGTGTGTGTAGTGTGTGCATGTAGTGTGTGTGTGTAGTGTGTGTGTGTAGTGTGTGTGTGTAGTGTGTGTGTAGTGTGTGTGTAGTGTGTGTGTGTGTGTCTCAGCAGTTTTCAGACAAAAATAGAATTAGAAAGAGAGAGCGGTATGAGACTAATGAGGAGTACGAGATGAAAAGAGAACAGGAGAGATGGATGGGAGGGAGGGAGGGAGGGAGGGAGGGAGGGAGGGAGGGAGGGAGGGAGGGAGGGAGGGAGAGAGAGAGAGAGAGAGGGAGGGAGGGAGGGAGGGAGGGAGGGAGGGAGGGAGGGAGGGAGAGAGGGAGGGAGGGAGAGAGGGTTGGCAACAGAGAAGAGAGGAAGGGTTTGAGAGATATCTATTAATATCTTAGATAACAGACATATAATAACCCTGAGTGTCTGAGATATATATATATATATATTAATATCGTAGATAACAGGCACACATAAAATGGCCATAGGAAAAGTCACGCTCTATAGAGATACAATACGACCAAACATACGACACATTGACAGTAAACGGTACAGTTGTTTAGTTGGCATTAGGAGCTTGACATGGCTGCACTGGCAGCCTATGAGTAACCCAGTACATAGCACTAGTAGTAGACTAGCTACTGTTAGCAGATATAAGACATTTTGGGCTGGTTTCCCGGACCCAGATTACCTGCTACTAATCTATATACTCATCTTTTCTCACAACAACACATACACAGCCCTTTTCGTAAGAGATTGATTGATTGATTGATTGATTGATTGGCTGGCAGACAGACAGACTGACTGATTTATTTTATTTTAGGTAAAACAATTGTACAGTTAAAACAGTTTTTAAAAGTACCTGAAATCTAGAGGAAAACACTTACATGGAGCTACACATAGAGAACACACAGAGATACACATAGAGATACACATAGAGATACACATAGAGATACACATAGAGATACACATAGAGAACACATAGAGATACACATAGAGATACACATAGAGATACACATAGAGATACACATAGAGATACACATAGAGATACACATAGAGAACACACAGAGATACACATAGAGATACACATAGAGAACGCCATCGTCTTGGAACACCTTACAAAATAATTTTAAACTGGAAGAACTTGTCCCGATTGGTGTTTTTAAATCTCTGATGAAGGATTTTGAGGCTGATTCCCTGACCTGTCAATGTTTTTAATTTGCTGTTTTTGATATTGTTATACTCTTGTGAATTCATGAATGGTTTTTACTAGATTACTTGTAGTTTTTCATGTTGTCTGTCTGTAATTTTTTGTAATGACTTGGTGCTGCCTATCTTGGCCAGGACGCTCTTGAAAAAGAGATTTTAAATCTCAATGAGCCCTTCCTGGTTAAATAAAGGTTAAATAAAAATAAATTAAAAAAAGAGATACACATAGAGAACACATAGAGATACACATAGAGATACACATAGAGAACACACAGAGATACACATAGAGAACACACAGAGATACACATATAGATACACATAGAGAACACATAGAGATACACATAGAGAACACATAGAGATACACATAGAGAACACATAGAGATACACATAGAGATACACATAGAGAACACATAGAGATACACATAGAGATACACATAGAGAACACACAGAGATACACATAGAGAACACACAGAGATACACATAGAGATACACATAGAGAACACACAGAGATACACATAGAGAGATACACATAGAGAACACATAGAGAACACACAGAGATACACATAGAGATACACATAGAGAACACATAGAGAACACATAGAGATACACATAGAGAACACACAGAGATACACATAGAGAACACACAGAGATACACATAGAGAACACACAGAGATACACATAGAGATACACATAGAGAACACACAGAGATACACATAGAGATACACATAGAGAACACATAGAGAACACACAGAGATACACATAGAGATACACATAGAGAACACATAGAGAACACATAGAGATACACATAGAGAACACACAGAGATACACATAGAGAACACACAGAGATACACATAGAGAACACACAGAGATACACATAGAGATACACATAGAGAACACACAGAGATACACATAGAGAACACACAGAGATACACATAGAGATACACATAGAGAACACATAGAGATACACATAGAGAACACATAGAGATACACATAGAGATACACATAGAGAACACATAGAGATACACATAGAGATACACATAGAGAACACACAGAGATACACATAGAGAACACACAGAGATACACATAGAGATACACATAGAGAACACACAGAGATACACATAGAGAGATACACATAGAGAACACATAGAGAACACACAGAGATACACATAGAGATACACATAGAGAACACATAGAGAACACATAGAGATACACATAGAGAACACACAGAGATACACATAGAGAACACACAGAGATACACATAGAGATACACATAGAGAACACACAGAGATACACATAGAGAATACACAGAGATACACATAGAGAGATACACATAGAGAACACATAGAGAACACACAGAGATACACATAGAGATACACATAGAGAACACATAGAGAACACATAGAGATACACATAGAGATACACATAGAGAACACACAGAGATACACATAGAGATACACATAGAGATACACATAGAGAACACATAGAGATACACATAGAGATACACATAGACAACACATAGAGATACACATAGAGATACACATAGAGATACACATAGAGATACGCATAGAGATACACATAGAGAACACATAGAGATAAACATAGAGATACACATAGAGATACACATAGAGATACACATAGAGATACGCATAGAGATACACACAGAGATACACATAGAGATACACATAGAGATACACATAGAGAACACATAGAGATACCCATAGAGATACACATAGAGAACACACAGAGATACACATAGAGATACACATAGAGAACACACAGAGATACACATAGAGAACACACAGAGATACACATATAGATACACATAGAGAACACATAGAGATACACATAGAGAACACATAGAGATACACATAGAGAACACATAGAGATACACATAGAGATACACATAGAGAACACATAGAGATACACATAGAGATACACATAGAGAACACACAGAGATACACATAGAGAACACACAGAGATACACATAGAGATACACATAGAGAACACACAGAGATACACATAGAGAGATACACATAGAGAACACATAGAGAACACACAGAGATACACATAGAGATACACATAGAGAACACATAGAGAACACATAGAGATACACATAGAGAACACACAGAGATACACATAGAGAACACACAGAGATACACATAGAGAACACACAGAGATACACATAGAGATACACATAGAGAACACACAGAGATACACATAGAGATACACATAGAGAACACATAGAGAACACACAGAGATACACATAGAGATACACATAGAGAACACATAGAGAACACATAGAGATACACATAGAGAACACACAGAGATACACATAGAGAACACACAGAGATACACATAGAGAACACACAGAGATACACATAGAGATACACATAGAGAACACACAGAGATACACATAGAGAACACACAGAGATACACATAGAGATACACATAGAGAACACATAGAGATACACATAGAGAACACATAGAGATACACATAGAGATACACATAGAGAACACATAGAGATACACATAGAGATACACATAGAGAACACACAGAGATACACATAGAGAACACACAGAGATACACATAGAGATACACATAGAGAACACACAGAGATACACATAGAGAGATACACATAGAGAACACATAGAGAACACACAGAGATACACATAGAGATACACATAGAGAACACATAGAGAACACATAGAGATACACATAGAAACACACAGAGATACACATAGAGAACACACAGAGATACACATAGAGATACACATAGAGAACACACAGAGATACACATAGAGAATACACAGAGATACACATAGAGAGATACACATAGAGAACACATAGAGAAACACAGAGATACACATAGAGATACACATAGAGAACACATAGAGAACACATAGAGATACACATAGAGATACACATAGAGAACACACAGAGATACACATAGAGATACACATAGAGATACACATAGAGAACACATAGAGATACACATAGAGATACACATAGACAACACATAGAGATACACATAGAGATACACATAGAGATACACATAGAGATACGCATAGAGATACACATAGAGAACACATAGAGATAAACATAGAGATACACATAGAGATACACATAGAGATACACATAGAGATACGCATAGAGATACACACAGAGATACACATAGAGATACACATAGAGATACACATAGAGAACACATAGAGATACCCATAGAGATACACATAGAGACACACAGAGATACACATAGAGATACACATAGAGAAACATAGAGAACACATAGAGAACACACAGAGAACACATAGAGAACACACAGAGATACACATAGAGGATAAAGAGACGTTAACTAGCCTACATGCACTTGAGATACATCGTCAATGAAAACCATGATAAGCAGCTAACAAGCCTACATCCAATAAATGCACCATCAACACAATGATTGATCCTCCTCCTCCTCATCCTCCTCTTCCTCTCCTCCTCCCTCCTCCTCCTCCTCCTCCTCCTCCTCTTCCTTTCCTCCTCCTCCTCCTCCTCTTCCCTTCCTCTTCCTCTTCCTCTCCTCCTCCTCCTCCTTCCTCCTCCTCTTCCTCCTCCTCCTCCTCCTCCTCCTCCTTCTTCCTCCTCCTCCTCCTCTCCTCCTCCTCCTCCTCTCCTCTTCCTCCCCTCTTCCCCTCTTCCTCCTCTCCTCCTCCTCCTCCTCCTCTTCCTCTTCCTCCTCCTCCCCTCCTCCTCCTATTCCTCCTCTTCCTCCTCCTCCTTCCTCTCCAGTGTTCCTGTGTCCAGGTATCCTACGAGGTGTGTATCAGAGTGAACACCTGTTTGAGTCAGACCACCAATCAGGAGCCTGGTGTAAAGATCCATTCCAGGCCTCTGATAAGATATACTACATGCCCTGGACCCCCTACCGTACCGACACACTCACAGAGTACTCCTCCAAAGAGGACTTCATCGCAGGTCAAGATTTATTACCATTTTTTAAATGAAATATTTTATTTTAATGGGGATTTTATTGCTGTTTTTTATTCAACTTTGCTAATGTATCATGTGATGTGACTATAGGGGCCAGTTTCCCCGACTAGCTCTCGCAGTCTCCCGTCTGAATTAGACGTTCATCCATGTTTCTCAAAACTTTAAATTTCGAGTTGTTGCAAATGTCAAATTTCGAAGCGGTTAAGGTTAAGTTTAGTAATTAACCTCAAAAATCTTAAGGTTAGGCATTAACTCCAAGTGGTTAAGGTAAGGGTTAAGGTTTGGGATAGGCTTAAAACAAAATTCTCAAAATAACTTTATATTGCTGGATTCGAACATGCAACCTTTGGCACCAGAGGAAGATGGTTACAATGCCTAGCAAAACCGAAACCTACTTGAAGGTAACAGCGCTTACTGTTGCCCCTAGTGGCCAGTTTCCACATTGT
>NW_028161276.1:0-49061 GCF_964263955.1 Coregonus lavaretus
TGCGACATCTCCTTCACATAGAGTTGATCAGGCTGTTGATTGTGGCCTGTGGAATGTTGTCCCACTCCTCTTCAATGGTTGTGCGAAGTTGCTGGATATTGGCAGGAACTGGAACACTCTGTCGTTCACGTCGATCCAGAGCATCCCAAACATGTTCAATGACATGTCTGGTGAGTATGCAGGCCACGGAAGACCTGGGACATTTTCAGATTCCAGGAATTGTGTACAGATCCTTGCGACATGCAGCCGTGCTTTATCATGCTGAAACATGAGGTGATGGCGGCGGATCAATGGCACGACAATGGGCCTCAGGATCTCATCACGGTATCTCTGTGCATTCAAATTGCCATCGATAAAATGCAATTGTGTTCGTTGTCCATAGCTTATGCCTGCCCATACCATAACCCCACTGCCACCATGGGGACTCTGTTCACAACGCTGACATCAGCAAACTGCTAGCCCACACGACGCCATACACATGGTCTGCAGTAGTTAGGCCGGTTGGACGTACTGCCAAATTCTCTAAAACAACATTGGAGGCGGCTTATGGTAGAGATATTAACATTAAATTATCTGGCAACAGCTCTGGTGGACATTCCTGCAGTCAGCATGCCAATTGCACACTGCCTCAAAACTTAAGACATCTGTGGCATTGTGTTGTGTGACAAAACTGCACATTTTAAAGTGGCCTTTTATTGTCCCCAGCACAAGGTGCACCTGTGTAATGATCATGCTGTTTAATCAGCTTCTTGATATGCCACACCTGTCAGGTGGATGGGTTATCTTGGCAAAGGAGAAATGCTCACTAACAGGGATGTAAACAAATTTGTGCAAAACATTTGAGAGAAATACGCTTTTTGTGCTTGTGGATTATTCTGGGATCTTTTTATTTCAGCTTTGAAACCAACACTTTAAATGTTGCATTTATATTTTTTGTTCAGTGTATTTGGCATCGATCAAATGGGCGGCGAGGCAGGCACGTTCCCGTTCAGTTATTAAAACGTGGGTTGGGACAAGTATGCATTGGCAGGCAAGCAGCAGAAGGGTTAGTCGACTACTATGAATGAAAAAAATAATAATAATGCACTCACTAACTGTAAGTCGCTAAATGACTAAAATGTAAAAATGTACTTTTCCCCATCGTTTATCAGTGCAATTTGACGGCCAACTACAAGCTGATGAAAGTTTGAGATAATGTTCCCTAGGTAGAGTTTTGCTTATCTCGCTCTGGCTAACAGTTGTTGATCTTGATGTTGTTGAGGCAACTGAGAGAGAGAGAGAGCCTTTTCCTTTTCATGGTTGTTTGATCAATAGAGCAAATGTAAAGTTCCCAAATATAAGAGGATTTCCATGTGGCTCATTAGGTGCTTGCAACGCCAGGGTTGTGGGTTCGATTCCCACGGGGGGTTCAGTACTGGAAAAAGTAAGTAAAATATATCCACTCACTACTGTAAGTTGCACTGGATAAGAGTGTCTGCTAAAATGTTTTTAAAAATGTTTTTACACATGCTGCAGAAATCCATTCAGGTGTACGTTGTGGTTTTTTGGCGAATGCTTTCTAATGAACTACAGTCACGCTGTTGCTACTGCCTGTAAACACAGAGTCCAGTCACGCTGTTGCTACTGCCTGTAAACACAGAGTCCAGTCACGCTGTTGCTACTGCCTGTAAACACAGAGTCCAGTCACGCTGTTGCTACTGCCTGTAAACACAGAGTCCAGTCACGCTGTTGCTACTGCCTGTAAACACAGAGTCCAGTCACGCTGTTGCTACTGCCTGTAAACACAGAGTCCAGTCACGCTGTTGCTACTGCCTGTAAACACAGAGTCCAGTCACGCTGTTGCTACTGCCTGTAAACACAGAGTCCAGTTAAAAGGGAATGATGGCAGTGTGACAAATTGCTTATATGCATATCAGTCTACCGTAGCTCTGATTGGCTATGGTGCACCAGTCTGCGTAGACTCCGGTCCTGGACGTGACAGATGTTTTTATTAGGTTTTATTTACTGAAGTCGGTAACGCTGATGTGCCATATTCTGTCAGAACCGTTCGGGTCGGTAACGCTGATGTGCCATATTCTGTCAGAACCGTTCGGGTCGGTAACGCTGATGTGCCATATTCTGTCAGAACCGTTCGGGTCGGTAACGCTGATGTGCCATATTCTGTCAGAACCGTTCGGGTCGGTAACGCTGATGTGCCATATTCTGTCAGAACCGTTCGGGTCGGTAACGCTGATGTGCCATATTCTGTCAGAACCGTTCGGGTCGGTAACGCTGATGTGCCATATTCTGTCAGAACCGTTCGGGTCGGTAACGCTGATGTGCCATATTCTGTCAGAACCGTTCGGGTCGGTAACGCTGATGTGCCATATTCTGTCAGAACCGTTCGGGTCGGTAACGCTGATGTGCCATATTCTGTCAGAACCGTTCGGGTCGGTAACGCTGATGTGCCATATTCTGTCAGAACCGTTCGGGTCGGTAACGCTGATGTGCCATATTCTGTCAGAACCGTTCGGGTCGGTAACGCTGATGTGCCATATTCTGTCAGAACCGTTCGGGTCGGTAACGCTGATGTGCCATATTCTGTCAGAACCGTTCGGGTCGGTAACGCTGATGTGCCATATTCTGTCAGAACCGTTCGGGTCGGTAACGCTGATGTGCCATATTCTGTCAGAACCGTTCGGGTCGGTAACGCTGATGTGCCATATTCTGTCAGAACCGTTCGGGTCGGTAACGCTGATGTGCCATATTCTGTCAGAACCGTTCGGGTCGGTAACGCTGATGTGCCATATTCTGTCAGAACCGTTTGGGCTATAAACCAATATGACCCCACCGTGGAAAGGGGAGACTACGTTTAAAAAATGTATGCGCGCATGACTGTAAGTCGCTTTGGATAAAAGCATTGGCTAAATGGCATATTATTATTATTATATGTTGGTCTGTTTTGATCTACCACACCCCAACAAGTGTCACAGGACTCATCTGAAGGTAACTCCGTACCGTTTAAAAAAAATTCATGGAGGTAGTTTTGTGCCAACAAAAAACAGGGGTTGTGTAAACGTCTTGATCAAACCCCCTGGTCTGCCACAACAGGTAACTAGAATCTTTAACGGATTCCATTTGGAAGGTAACCTAGCCAACCTTGTAGACCAGGACTAGAGTATGTATGTTTGTCTCTGAGGAGTATTCAGTAGTGCAGTGGTTACGCTATGGTGGAAACATACCAAATTACCCGTTACTGAGATCACACTCATGAGGTGAAACCCATCATTGATGTGGAGTTAAGCCAAATGCCCAGTGAGAGATGTTAATGACATGTCAAACACGTTCTGAATGTAGCCAACTGAAAAAAAATGGTGTTGACCAAAAATGATTCTTCTTCTATTTTGAATAACATTTTACTTAAAAAAGCAAAGTTGTAGCAATGCAGATAAATCAATGCAAATTGTTGCCTTCCTTTTTAATAGTAGATCGAACACATCATTTATGAAAGTGTAAATACAGTCAAAGGAATTTAGTCAACTGGTCTGTTTTCTACGTTTTCTACGTTTTTAAATGGTTGCAAAGTGTTGTTGCTCTTCAGGTAATTATATTCCATTGTGTGTAAGATCTTTCCATCTCCACTTCTGCTTTCCTTCAAAAGAAAAATACGTGTTTTATTTCACAGGACTTCCTGGTAAAATGAAAGTGTAATAAACTGTCCCACAGCGTGTTGAAGAAGAGATCCCTCCCTCACCTCGGGGGGTTCCCCTGAAACCTGAAGAGCCCTGGAAACATGTTACAATAAGGACTGCATCTCAAATGGCACCCTATTCCCTATTTAGTGCACTACTTTAGACCAGAGAATGGCACCCTATTCCCTATATAGTGCACTACTTTAGACCAGAGAATGGCACCCTATTCCCTATATAGTGCACTACTTTAGACCAGAGAATGGCAGACTAGACTGCTTTTGTCACTGTCTAGGGAATAGGGTGCCATTTGGACACAGGTCACAGCTGGTTCTGATGTTCATAGGTCCCACTGTAGCCCACCACCACTGCTGCTCTGCTGAGAGAGAATCAATGTATTCCACATGGTGCCGGTGCCGTCCCCGTCTGTCTCGTCCAGAACCACTGTAGCATCTCATTCAGGGCAGGAATTCATCTGTCTGCTCTGTAGCACACATCTTAAACCACTTAACCTCACTTACTGGCATTCTGAAATGGTGCTGTGGTGATTCCTTCCAAGAGAGGCGTGGGACACTCCTAGAGGTGTGGAGTGTTCTGGAGTCCACCCCATTGTTCCTCAGGCATTTATTTATTAATTTTTTATTTAACCTTTATTTAACCGGGTAAGCCAGTTGAGAACAAGTTCTCATTTACAGCTGCGACCTGGCCAAGATAAAGCAAAGCAGTGCGATAAAAACAACAACACAGAGTTACATATGGGGTAAAACAAAACATAAAGTCAAAAATACAACAGAAAATATATATACAGTGTGTGCGAATGTAGTAAGTTATGGAGGTAAGGCAATAAATAGGCCATAGTGCAAAATAATTACAATTTAGTATTAACACTGGAGTGATAGATGTGCAAGAGATGATGCGCAAATAGAGATACTGGGGTACAAATGAGCAAAATAAATAACAATATGGGGATGAGGTAGTTGGGTGGGCTAATTTCAGATGGGCTGTGTACAGGTGCAGTGATCGGTAAGCTGCTCTGACAACTGACGCTTAAAGTTAGTGAGGGAGTTAAGAGTCTCCAGTTAGTGAGGGAGATAAGAGTCTCCAGTTAGTGAGGGAGTTAAGAGTCTCCAGTTAGTGAGGGAGTTAAGAGTCTCCAGTTAGTGAGGGAGATAAGAGTCTCCAGTTAGTGAGGGAGATAAGAGTCTCCAGTTAGTGAGGGAGATAAGAGTCTCCAGTTAGTGAGGGAGATAAGAGTCTCCAGTTAGTGAGGGAGTTAAGAGTCTCCAGTTAGTGAGGGAGTTAAGAGTCTCCAGTTAGTGAGGGAGATAAGAGTCTCCAGTTAGTGAGGGAGATAAGAGTCTCCAGTTAGTGAGGGAGATAAGAGTCTCCAGTTAGTGAGGGAGTTAAGAGTCTCCAGTTAGTGAGGGAGTTAAGAGTCTCCAGTTAGTGAGGGAGATAAGAGTCTCCAGTTAGTGAGGGAGATAAGAGTCTCCAGTTAGTGAGGGAGATAAGAGTCTCCAGTTAGTGAGGGAGATAAGAGTCTCCAGTTAGTGAGGGAGATAAGAGTCTCCAGTTAGTGAGGGAGTTAAGAGTCTCCAGTTAGTGAGGGAGATAAGAGTCTCCAGTTAGTGAGGGAGATAAGAGTCTCCAGTTAGTGAGGGAGATAAGAGTCTCCAGTTAGTGAGGGAGATAAGAGTCTCCAGTTAGTGAGGGAGATAAGAGTCTCCAGTTAGTGAGGGAGATAAGAGTCTCCAGTTAGTGAGGGAGTTAAGAGTCTCCAGTTAGTGAGGGAGATAAGAGTCTCCAGTTAGTGAGGGAGATAAGAGTCTCCAGTTAGTGAGGGAGTTAAGAGTCTCCAGTTAGTGAGGGAGATAAGAGTCTCCAGTTAGTGAGGGAGTTAAGAGTCTCCAGTTAGTGAGGGAGATAAGAGTCTCCAGTTAGTGAGGGAGTTAAGAGTCTCCAGTTAGTGAGGGAGTTAAGAGTCTCCAGTTAGTGAGGGAGTTAAGAGTCTCCAGTTAGTGAGGGAGTTAAGAGTCTCAAGTTAGTGAGGGAGTTAAGAGTCTCCAGTTAGTGAGGGAGATAAGAGTCTCCAGTTAGTGAGGGAGTTAAGAGTCTCCAGTTAGTGAGGGAGATAAGAGTCTCCAGTTAGTGAGGGAGATAAGAGTCTCCAGACATTCTGTTGCATCACTTATGTGCATCCCAAATGACACTCTATTGGACTTGGGAGAAACAGCCCTATCTAAAGTAGTGCACTATAACAGCCCTATCTAAAGTAGTGCACTATAACAGCCCTATCTAAAGTAGTGCACTATAACAGCCCTATCTAAAGTAGTGCACTATAACAGCCCTATCTAAAGTAGTGCACTATAACAGCCCTATCTAAAGTAGTGCACTATAACAGCCCTATCTAAAGTAGTGCACTATAACAGCCCTATCTAAAGTAGTGCACTATAACAGCCGTATCTAAAGTAGTGCACTATAACAGCCCTATCTAAAGTAGTGCACTATAACAGCCCTATCTAAAGTAGTGCACTATAACAGCCCTATCTAAAGTAGTGCACTATAACAGCCCTATCTAAAGTAGTGCACTATAACAGCCCTATCTAAAGTAGTGCACTATAACAGCCCTATCTAAAGTAGTGCACTATAACAGCCCTATCTAAAGTAGTGCACTATAACAGCCCTATCTAAAGTAGTGCACTATAACAGCCCTATCTAAAGTAGTGCACTATAACAGCCCTATCTAAAGTAGTGCACTATAACAGCCCTATCTAAAGTAGTGCACTATAACAGCCCTATCTAAAGTAGTGCACTATAACAGCCCTATCTAAAGTAGTGCACTATAACAGCCCTATCTAAAGTAGTGCACTATAACAGCCCTATCTAAAGTAGTGCACTATAACAGCCCTATCTAAAGTAGTGCACTATAACAGCCCTATCTAAAGTAGTGCACTATAACAGCCCTATCTAAAGTAGTGCACTATAACAGCCCTATCTAAAGTAGTGCACTATAATGGGGATAAGGTGCCATTTGGGACAGAGCCTTAGAGCAATCTGAATGTGATTGTTATTCCAGGTTCCGTTGTTCATCATGTGTGTTTTGTGTTTTAGCTTGAGAGTGTGCATGTCGAATTGTTAGACAACAGATCAATAGTCTAAAGATGTGGGAGGACAATTGGGCTGTATGCAACATAGGATAAATACATGCACTGGTTTATTGAACTGAGACAGTTACTGGTTTTCTGATATTTCCCTCTGCATTCGGCCTTTGAGCATTTTGTTATGTATATGGTGTGGATGAGTGTGCGTGTGTTTCCACTAGGTCTACTGTAGATGCCTTCCTCTGGCTCTTCCTCTGACAGCTCCACTCTGCAGCAGCTCCTCTGTCTCTCCTGGAACACTGATTGAGTGTAATAGAATGTGAAGCTTAGTTCTGTTGTGTGTTCCAGAGATGGACACCGGCAGGGATAACAGTGGTAGAGGGAGAGATGGATACCGGCAGGGATAATAGTGGTAGAGGGAGAGATGGACACCGGCAGGGATAACAGTGGTAGAGGGAGAGATGGACACCGGCAGGGATAACAGTGGTAGAGGGAGAGATGGACACCGGCAGGGATAACAGTGGTAGAGGGAGAGATGGTTACCGGCAGGGATAACAGTGGTGGAGGGAGAGATGGACACCGGCAGGGATAACAGTGGTAGAGGGAGAGATGGACACCGGCAGGGATAACAGTGGTAGAGGGAGAGATGGACACCGGCAGGGATAACAGTGGTGGAGGGAGAGATGGGCACCGGCAGGGATAACAGTGGTAGAGGGAGAGATGGACACCGGCAGGGATAACAGTGGTGGAGGGAGAGATGGGCACCGGCAGGGATAACAATGGTAGAAGGAGAGATGGGACCTGGCAGGGATAACAGTGGTAGAGGGAGAGATGGACACCGGCAGGGATAACAGTGGTAGGAAAGATGGACACCGGCAGGGATAACAGTGGTGGAGGGAGAGATGGACACCGGCAGGGATAACAGTGGTAGAGGGAGAGATGGACACCGGCAGGGATAACAGTGGTAGAGGGAGAGTTGGACACCGGCAGGGATAACAGTGGTAGAGGGAGAGATGGACACCAGCAGGGATAACAGTGGTGGAGGGAGAGATGGACACCGGCAGGGATAACAGTGGTAGAGGGAGAGATGGGCACCGGCAGGGATAACAGTGGTAGAGGGAGAGATGGACACCGGCAGGGATAACAGTGGTGGAGGGAGAGATGGGCACCGGCAGGGATAACAGTGGTAGAGGGAGAGATGGACACCGGCAGGGATAACAGTGGTGGAGGGAGAGATGGGCACCGGCAGGGATAACAATGGTGGAGGGAGAGATGGACACCGGCAGGGATAACAGTGGTAGAGGGAGAAATGGGACCTGGCAGGGATAACAGTGGTGGAGGGAGAGATGGACACCGGCAGGGATAACAGTGGTAGAAGGAGAGATGGGACCTGGCAGGGATAACAGTGGTAGAGGGAGAGATGGACACCGGCAGGGATAACAGTGGTAGGAAAGATGGACACCGGCAGGGATAACAGTGGTGGAGGGAGAGATGGACACCGGCAGGGATAACAGTGGTAGAGGGAGAGATGGACACCGGCAGGGATAACAGTGGTAGAGGGAGAGATGGACACCGGCAGGGATAACAGTGGTAGAGGGAGAGATGGACACCGGCAGGGATAACAGTGGTGGAGGAAGAGATGGACACCGGCAGGGATAACAGTGGTAGAGGGAGAGATGGGCACCGGCAGGGATAACAGTGGTAGAGGGAGAGATGGACACCGGCAGGGATAACAGTGGTGGAGGGAGAGATGGACACCGGCAGGGTTAACAGTGGTAGAGGGAGAGATGGGCACCGGCAGGGATAACAGTGGTAGAGGGAGAGATGGACACCAGCAGGGATAACAGTGGTAGAGGGAGAGATGGACACCGGCAGGGATAACAGTGGTAGAGGGAGAGATGGACACTTGCAGGGATAACAGTGGTAGAGGGAGAGATGGACACCGGCAGGGATAACAGTGGTTGAGGGAGAGATGGACACCGACAGGGATAACAGTGGTAGAGGGAGAGAAAGACACCGGCAGGGATAACAGTGGTAGAGGGAGAGATGGACACCGGCAGGGATAACAGTGGTAGAGGGAGAGATGGACAACGGCAGGGATAACAGTGGTAGAGGGAGAGATGGGACCTGGCAGGGATAACAGTGGTAGAGGGAGGGATGGACACCGGCAGGGATAACAGTGGTAGAGGGAGAGATGGACACCGGCAGGGATAACATTGGTGGAGGGAGAGATGGACACCGGCAGGGATAACAGTGGTATAGGGAGAGATGGACACCGGCAGGGATAACAGTGGTAGAGGGAGAGATGGACACCGGCAGGGATAACAGTGGTGGAGGGAGAGATGGGCACCGGCAGGGATAACAGTGGTAGAGGGAGAGATGGACACCGGCAGGGATAACAGTGGTAGAGGGAGAGATGGGACCTGGCAGGGATAACAGTGGTAGAGGGAGAGATGGACACCGGCAGGGATAACAGTGGTGGAGGGAGAGATGGACACCGGCAGGGATAACAGTGGTAGAGGGAGAGATGGGCACCGGCAGGGATAACAGTGGTAGAGGGAGAGATGGGCACCGGCAGGGATAACAGTGGTAGAGGGAGAGATGGGCACCGGCAGGGATAACAGTGGTAGGAGAGATGGACACCGGCAGGGATAACAGTGGTGGAGGGAGAGATGGACACCGGCAGGGATAACAGTGGTAGAGGGAGAGATGGACACCGGCAGGGATAACAGTGGTAGAGGGAGAGATGGACACCGGCATAGATAACATTGGTAGGGGAGAGATGGACACCGGCAGGGATAACAGTGGTGGAGGGAGAGATGGACACCGGCAGGGATAACAGTGGTGGAGGGAGAGATGGACACCGGCAGGGATAACAGTGGTAGAGGGAGAGATGGACACTTGCAGGGATAACAGTGGTAGAGGGAGAGATGGACACCGGCAGGGATAACAGTGGTAGAGGGAGAGATGGACATCGACAGGGATAACAGTGGTAGAGGGAGAGAAAGACACCGGCAGGGATAACAGTGGTAGAGGGAGAGATGGACACCGGCAGGGATAACAGTGGTAGAGGGAGAGATGGACAACGGCAGGGATAACAGTGGTAGAGGGAGAGATGGGACCTGGCAGGGATAACAGTGGTAGAGGGAGAGATGGACACCGGCAGGGATAACAGTGGTAGAGGGAGAGATGGACACCGGCAGGGATAACATTGGTGGAGGGAGAGATGGACACCGGCAGGGATAACAGTGGTATAGGGAGAAATGGACACCGGCAGGGATAACAGTGGTAGAGGGAGAGATGGACACCGGCAGGGATAACAGTGGTGGAGGGAGAGATGGGCACCGGCAGGGATAACAGTGGTAGAGGGAGAGATGGACACCGGCAGGGATAACAGTGGTAGAGGGAGAGATGGGACCTGGCAGGGATAAAAGTGGTAGAGGGAGAGATGGACACCGGCAGGGATAACAGTGGTGGAGGGAGAGATGGACACCGGCAGGGATAACAGTGGTAGAGGGAGAGATGGGCACCGGCAGGGATAACAGTGGTAGAGGGAGAGATGGGTACCGGCAGGGATAACAGTGGTAGAGGGAGAGATGGGCACCGGCAGGGATAACAGTGGTAGGAGAGATGGACACCGGCAGGGATAACAGTGGTGGAGGGAGAGATGGACACCGGCAGGGATAACAGTGGTAGAGGGAGAGATGGACACCGGCAGGGATAACAGTGGTAGAGGGAGAGATGGACACCGACAGGGATAAAAGTGGTAGAGGGAGAGAAAGACACCGGCAGGGATAACAGTGGTAGAGGGAGAGATGGACACCGGCAGGGATAACAGTGGTAGAGGGAGAGATGGACAACGGCAGGGATAACAGTGGTAGAGGGAGAGATGGGACCTGGCAGGGATAACAGTGGTAGAGGGAGAGATGGACACCGGCAGGGATAACAGTGGTATAGGGAGAGATGGACACCGGCAGGGATAACAGTGGTAGAGGGAGAGATGGACACCGGCAGGGATAACAGTGGTGGAGGGAGAGATGGGCACCGGCAGGGATAACAGTGGTAGAGGGAGAGATGGACACCGGCAGGGATAACAGTGGTAGAGGGAGAGATGGGACCTGGCAGGGATAACAGTGGTAGAGGGAGAGATGGACACCGGCAGGGATAACAGTGGTGGAGGGAGAGATGGACACCGGCAGGGATAACAGTGGTAGAGGGAGAGATGGGCACCGGCAGGGATAACAGTGGTAGAGGGAGAGATGGGCACCGGCAGGGATAACAGTGGTAGAGGGAGAGATGGGAACCGGCAGGGATAACAGTGGTAGGAGAGATGGACACCTGCAGGAATAACAGTGGTGGAGGGAGAGATGGACACCGGCAGGGATAACAGTGGTAGAGGGAGAGATGGACACCGGCAGGGATAACAGTGGTAGAGGGAGAGATGGACACCGGCATAGATAACATTGGTAGGGGAGAGATGGACACCGGCAGGGATAACAGTGGTGGAGGGAGAGATGGACACCGGCAGGGATAACAGTGGTTGAGGGAGAGATGGACACCGGCAGGGATAACAGTGGTAGAGGGAGAGATGGGACCTGGCAGGGATAGCAGTGGTGGAGGGAGAGATGGACACCGGCAGGGATAACAGTGGTAGAGGGAGAGATGGATACCGGCAGGGATAATAGTGGTAGAGGGAGAGATGGACACCGGCAGGGATAACAGTGGTAGAGGGAGAGATGGACACCGGCAGGGATAACAGTGGTAGAGGGAGAGATGGACACCGGCAGGGATAACAGTGGTAGAGGGAGAGATGGTTACCGGCAGGGATAACAGTGGTGGAGGGAGAGATGGACACCGGCAGGGATAACAGTGGTAGAGGGAGAGATGGACACCGGCAGGGATAACAGTGGTAGAGGGAGAGATGGACACCGGCAGGGATAACAGTGGTGGAGGGAGAGATGGGCACCGGCAGGGATAACAGTGGTAGAGGGAGAGATGGACACCGGCAGGGATAACAGTGGTGGAGGGAGAGATGGGCACCGGCAGGGATAACAATGGTAGAAGGAGAGATGGGACCTGGCAGGGATAACAGTGGTAGAGGGAGAGATGGACACCGGCAGGGATAACAGTGGTAGGAAAGATGGACACCGGCAGGGATAACAGTGGTGGAGGGAGAGATGGACACCGGCAGGGATAACAGTGGTAGAGGGAGAGATGGACACCGGCAGGGATAACAGTGGTAGAGGGAGAGTTGGACACCGGCAGGGATAACAGTGGTAGAGGGAGAGATGGACACCAGCAGGGATAACAGTGGTGGAGGGAGAGATGGACACAGGCAGGGATAACAGTGGTAGAGGGAGAGATGGGCACCGGCAGGGATAACAGTGGTAGAGGGAGAGATGGACACCGGCAGGGATAACAGTGGTGGAGGGAGAGATGGGCACCGGCAGGGATAACAGTGGTAGAGGGAGAGATGGACACCGGCAGGGATAACAGTGGTGGAGGGAGAGATGGGCACCGGCAGGGATAACAATGGTGGAGGGAGAGATGGACACCGGCAGGGATAACAGTGGTAGAGGGAGAAATGGGACCTGGCAGGGATAACAGTGGTGGAGGGAGAGATGGACACCGGCAGGGATAACAGTGGTAGAAGGAGAGATGGGACCTGGCAGGGATAACAGTGGTAGAGGGAGAGATGGACACCGGCAGGGATAACAGTGGTAGGAAAGATGGACACCGGCAGGGATAACAGTGGTGGAGGGAGAGATGGACACCGGCAGGGATAACAGTGGTAGAGGGAGAGATGGACACCGGCAGGGATAACAGTGGTAGAGGGAGAGATGGACACCGGCAGGGATAACAGTGGTAGAGGGAGAGATGGACACCGGCAGGGATAACAGTGGTGGAGGAAGAGATGGACACCGGCAGGGATAACAGTGGTAGAGGGAGAGATGGGCACCGGCAGGGATAACAGTGGTAGAGGGAGAGATGGACACCGGCAGGGATAACAGTGGTGGAGGGAGAGATGGACACCGGCAGGGTTAACAGTGGTAGAGGGAGAGATGGGCACCGGCAGGGATAACAGTGGTAGAGGGAGAGATGGACACCAGCAGGGATAACAGTGGTAGAGGGAGAGATGGACACCGGCAGGGATAACAGTGGTAGAGGGAGAGATGGACACTTGCAGGGATAACAGTGGTAGAGGGAGAGATGGACACCGGCAGGGATAACAGTGGTAGAGGGAGAGATGGACACCGACAGGGATAACAGTGGTAGAGGGAGAGAAAGACACCGGCAGGGATAACAGTGGTAGAGGGAGAGATGGACACCGGCAGGGATAACAGTGGTAGAGGGAGAGATGGACAACGGCAGGGATAACAGTGGTAGAGGGAGAGATGGGACCTGGCAGGGATAACAGTGGTAGAGGGAGGGATGGACACCGGCAGGGATAACAGTGGTAGAGGGAGAGATGGACACCGGCAGGGATAACATTGGTGGAGGGAGAGATGGACACCGGCAGGGATAACAGTGGTATAGGGAGAGATGGACACCGGCAGGGATAACAGTGGTAGAGGGAGAGATGGACACCGGCAGGGATAACAGTGGTGGAGGGAGAGATGGGCACCGGCAGGGATAACAGTGGTAGAGGGAGAGATGGACACCGGCAGGGATAACAGTGGTAGAGGGAGAGATGGGACCTGGCAGGGATAACAGTTGTAGAGGGAGAGATGGACACCGGCAGGGATAACAGTGGTGGAGGGAGAGATGGACACCGGCAGGGATAACAGTGGTAGAGGGAGAGATGGGCACCGGCAGGGATAACAGTGGTAGAGGGAGAGATGGGCACCGGCAGGGATAACAGTGGTAGAGGGAGAGATGGGCACCGGCAGGGATAACAGTGGTAGGAGAGATGGACACCGGCAGGGATAACAGTGGTGGAGGGAGAGATGGACACCGGCAGGGATAACAGTGGTAGAGGGAGAGATGGACACCGGCAGGGATAACAGTGGTAGAGGGAGAGATGGACACCGGCATAGATAACATTGGTAGGGGAGAGATGGACACCGGCAGGGATAACAGTGGTGGAGGGAGAGATGGACACCGGCAGGGATAACAGTGGTGGAGGGAGAGATGGACACCGGCAGGGATAACAGTGGTAGAGGGAGAGATGGACACTTGCAGGGATAACAGTGGTAGAGGGAGAGATGGACACCGGCAGGGATAACAGTGGTAGAGGGAGAGATGGACATCGACAGGGATAACAGTGGTAGAGGGAGAGAAAGACACCGGCAGGGATAACAGTGGTAGAGGGAGAGATGGACACCGGCAGGGATAACAGTGGTAGAGGGAGAGATGGACAACGGCAGGGATAACAGTGGTAGAGGGAGAGATGGGACCTGGCAGGGATAACAGTGGTAGAGGGAGAGATGGACACCGGCAGGGATAACAGTGGTAGAGGGAGAGATGGACACCGGCAGGGATAACATTGGTGGAGGGAGAGATGGACACCGGCAGGGATAACAGTGGTATAGGGAGAAATGGACACCGGCAGGGATAACAGTGGTAGAGGGAGAGATGGACACCGGCAGGGATAACAGTGGTGGAGGGAGAGATGGGCACCGGCAGGGATAACAGTGGTAGAGGGAGAGATGGACACCGGCAGGGATAACAGTGGTAGAGGGAGAGATGGGACCTGGCAGGGATAAAAGTGGTAGAGGGAGAGATGGACACCGGCAGGGATAACAGTGGTGGAGGGAGAGATGGACACCGGCAGGGATAACAGTGGTAGAGGGAGAGATGGGCACCGGCAGGGATAACAGTGGTAGAGGGAGAGATGGGTACCGGCAGGGATAACAGTGGTAGAGGGAGAGATGGGCACCGGCAGGGATAACAGTGGTAGGAGAGATGGACACCGGCAGGGATAACAGTGGTGGAGGGAGAGATGGACACCGGCAGGGATAACAGTGGTAGAGGGAGAGATGGACACCGGCAGGGATAACAGTGGTAGAGGGAGAGATGGACACCGACAGGGATAAAAGTGGTAGAGGGAGAGAAAGACACCGGCAGGGATAACAGTGGTAGAGGGAGAGATGGACACCGGCAGGGATAACAGTGGTAGAGGGAGAGATGGACAACGGCAGGGATAACAGTGGTAGAGGGAGAGATGGGACCTGGCAGGGATAACAGTGGTAGAGGGAGAGATGGACACCGGCAGGGATAACAGTGGTATAGGGAGAGATGGACACCGGCAGGGATAACAGTGGTAGAGGGAGAGATGGACACCGGCAGGGATAACAGTGGTGGAGGGAGAGATGGGCACCGGCAGGGATAACAGTGGTAGAGGGAGAGATGGACACCGGCAGGGATAACAGTGGTAGAGGGAGAGATGGGACCTGGCAGGGATAACAGTGGTAGAGGGAGAGATGGACACCGGCAGGGATAACAGTGGTGGAGGGAGAGATGGACACCGGCAGGGATAACAGTGGTAGAGGGAGAGATGGGCACCGGCAGGAATAACAGTGGTAGAGGGAGAGATGGGCACCGGCAGGGATAACAGTGGTAGAGGGAGAGATGGGAACCGGCAGGGATAACAGTGGTAGGAGAGATGGACACCTGCAGGAATAACAGTGGTGGAGGGAGAGATGGACACCGGCAGGGATAACAGTGGTAGAGGGAGAGATGGACACCGGCAGGGATAACAGTGGTAGAGGGAGAGATGGACACCGGCATAGATAACATTGGTAGGGGAGAGATGGACACCGGCAGGGATAACAGTGGTGGAGGGAGAGATGGACACCGGCAGGGATAACAGTGGTGGAGGGAGAGATGGACACCGGCAGGGATAACAGTGGTAGAGGGAGAGATGGACACTTGCAGGGATAACAGTGGTAGAGGGAGAGATGGACACCGGCAGGGATAACAGTGGTAGAGGGAGAGATGGACATCGACAGGGATAACAGTGGTAGAGGGAGAGAAAGACACCGGCAGGGATAACAGTGGTAGAGGGAGAGATGGACACCGGCAGGGATAACAGTGGTAGAGGGAGAGATGGACAACGGCAGGGATAACAGTGGTAGAGGGAGAGATGGGACCTGGCAGGGATAACAGTGGTAGAGGGAGAGATGGACACCGGCAGGGATAACAGTGGTAGAGGGAGAGATGGACACCGGCAGGGATAACATTGGTGGAGGGAGAGATGGACACCGGCAGGGATAACAGTGGTATAGGGAGAAATGGACACCGGCAGGGATAACAGTGGTAGAGGGAGAGATGGACACCGGCAGGGATAACAGTGGTGGAGGGAGAGATGGGCACCGGCAGGGATAACAGTGGTAGAGGGAGAGATGGACACCGGCAGGGATAACAGTGGTAGAGGGAGAGATGGGACCTGGCAGGGATAAAAGTGGTAGAGGGAGAGATGGACACCGGCAGGGATAACAGTGGTGGAGGGAGAGATGGACACCGGCAGGGATAACAGTGGTAGAGGGAGAGATGGGCACCGGCAGGGATAACAGTGGTAGAGGGAGAGATGGGTACCGGCAGGGATAACAGTGGTAGAGGGAGAGATGGGCACCGGCAGGGATAACAGTGGTAGGAGAGATGGACACCGGCAGGGATAACAGTGGTGGAGGGAGAGATGGACACCGGCAGGGATAACAGTGGTAGAGGGAGAGATGGACACCGGCAGGGATAACAGTGGTAGAGGGAGAGATGGACACCGACAGGGATAAAAGTGGTAGAGGGAGAGAAAGACACCGGCAGGGATAACAGTGGTAGAGGGAGAGATGGACACCGGCAGGGATAACAGTGGTAGAGGGAGAGATGGACAACGGCAGGGATAACAGTGGTAGAGGGAGAGATGGGACCTGGCAGGGATAACAGTGGTAGAGGGAGAGATGGACACCGGCAGGGATAACAGTGGTATAGGGAGAGATGGACACCGGCAGGGATAACAGTGGTAGAGGGAGAGATGGACACCGGCAGGGATAACAGTGGTGGAGGGAGAGATGGGCACCGGCAGGGATAACAGTGGTAGAGGGAGAGATGGACACCGGCAGGGATAACAGTGGTAGAGGGAGAGATGGGACCTGGCAGGGATAACAGTGGTAGAGGGAGAGATGGACACCGGCAGGGATAACAGTGGTGGAGGGAGAGATGGACACCGGCAGGGATAACAGTGGTAGAGGGAGAGATGGGCACCGGCAGGGATAACAGTGGTAGAGGGAGAGATGGGCACCGGCAGGGATAACAGTGGTAGAGGGAGAGATGGGAACCGGCAGGGATAACAGTGGTAGGAGAGATGGACACCTGCAGGAATAACAGTGGTGGAGGGAGAGATGGACACCGGCAGGGATAACAGTGGTAGAGGGAGAGATGGACACCGGCAGGGATAACAGTGGTAGAGGGAGAGATGGACACCGGCATAGATAACATTGGTAGGGGAGAGATGGACACCGGCAGGGATAACAGTGGTGGAGGGAGAGATGGACACCGGCAGGGATAACAGTGGTGGAGGGAGAGATGGACACCGGCAGGGATAACAGTGGTAGAGGGAGAGATGGGACCTGGCAGGGATAGCAGTGGTGGAGGGAGAGATGGACACCGGCAGGGATAACAGTGGTAGAAGGAGAGATGGGACCTGGCAGGGATAACAGTGGTAGAGGGAGAGATGGACACCAGCAGGGATAACAGCGGTAGGAGAGATGGACACCGGCAGGGATAACAGTGGTGGAGGGAGAGATGGACACCGGCAGGGATAACAGTGGTAGAGGGAGAGATGGGACCTGGCAGGGATAACAGTGATAGAGGGAGAAATGGACACCGGCAGGGATAAAAGTGGTAGAGGGAGAGATGGACACCGGCAGGGATAACAGTGGTAGGAGAGATGGACACCGGCAGGGATAACAGTGGTGGAGGGAGAGATGGACAACGGCAGGGATAACAGTGGTAGAGGGAGAGATGGACACCGGCAGGGATAACAGTGGTAGAGGGAGAGATGGACACCGGCAGGGATAACAGTGGTAGAGGGAGAGATGGACACCGGCAGGGATAACAGTGGTGGAGGGAGAGATGGACACCGGCAGGGATAACAGTGGTAGAGGGAGAGATGGGCACCGGCAGGGATAACAGTGGTAGAGGGAGAGATGGACACCGGCAGGGATAACAGTGGTGGAGGGAGAGATGGACACCGGCAGGGTTAACAGTGGTAGAGGGAGAGATGGGCACCGGCAGGGATAACAGTGGTAGAGGGAGAGATGGACACCAGCAGGGATAACAGTGGTAGAGTGAGAGATGGACACCGGCAGGGATAACAGTGGTAGAGGGAGAGATGGACACTTGCAGGGATAACAGTGGTAGAGGGAGAGATGGACACCGGCAGGGATAACAGTGGTAGAGGGAGAGATGGACACCGACAGGGATAACAGTGGTAGAGGGAGAGATGGACACCGGCAGGGATAACAGTGGTAGAGGGAGAGATGGACACCGGCAGGGATAACAGTGGTAGAGGGAGAGATGGACACCGGCAGGGATAACAGTGGTAGAGGGAGAGATGGACACCGGCAGGGATAACAGTGGTAGAGGGAGAGATGGACACCGGCAGGGATAACAGTTGTAGAGGGAGAGATGGGACCTGGCAGGGATAACAGTGGTAGAGGGAGAGATGGACACCGGCAGGGATAACAGTGGTAGAGGGAGAGATGGACACCGGCAGGGATAACATTGGTGGAGGGAGAGATGGACACCGGCAGGGATAACAGTGGTATAGGGAGAGATGGACACCGGCAGGAATAACAGTGGTAGAGGGAGAGATGGACACCGGCAGGGATAACAGTGGTGGAGGGAGAGATGGGCACCGGCAGGGATAACAGTGGTAGAGGGAGAGATGGGCACCGGCAGGGATAACAGTGGTAGAGGGAGAGATGGGCACCGGCAGGGATAACAGTGGTAGGAGAGATGGACACCAGCAGGGATAACAGTGGTGGAGGGAGAGATGGACACCGGCAGGGATAACAGTGGTAGAGGGTGAGATGGACACCGGCAGGGATAACAGTGGTAGAGGGAGAGATGGACACCGGTATAGATAACATTGGTAGGGGAGAGATGGACACCGGCAGGGATAACAGTGGTGGAGGGAGAGATGGACACCGGCAGGGATAACAGTGGTGGAGGGAGAGATGGACACCGGCAGGGATAACAGTGGTAGAGGGAGAGATGGGACCTGGCAGGGATAACAGTGGTGGAGGGAGAGATGGACACCGGCAGGGATAACAGTGGTAGAAGGAGAGATGGGACCTGGCAGGGATAACAGTGGTAGAGGGAGAGATGGACACCAGCAGGGATAACAGTGGTAGGAGAGATGGACACCGGCAAGGATAACAGTGGTGGAGGGAGAGATGGACACCGGCAGGGATAACAGTGGTAGAGGGAGAGATGGGACCTGGCAGGGATAACAGTGATAGAGGGAGAGATGGACACCGGCAGGGATAACAGTGGTAGAGGGAGAGATGGGTCCTGGCAGGGATAACAGTGGTAGAGGGAGAGATGGACACCTGCAGGGATAACAGTGGTAGGAGAGATGGACACCGGCAGGGATAACAGTGGTGGAGGGAGAGATGGACACCGGCAGGGACAACAGTGGTAGAGGGAGAGATGGACAACGGCAGGGATAACAGTGGTAGAGGGAGAGATGGGACCTGGCAGGGATAACAGTGGTAGAGGGAGAAATGGACACCGGCAGGGATAACAGTGGTATAGGGAGAGATGGACACCGGCAGGGATAACAGTGGTAGAGGGAGAGATGGACACCGGCAGGGATAACAGTGGTGGAGGGAGAGATGGGCACCGGCAGGGATAACAGTGGTAGAGGGAGAGATGGACACCGGCAGGGATAACAGTGGTAGAGGGAGAGATGGGACCTGGCAGGGATAACAGTGGTAGAGGGAGAGATGGACACCGGCAGGGATAACAGTGGTGGAGGGAGAGATGGACACCGGCAGGGATAACAGTGGTGGAGGGAGAGATGGGCACCGGCAGGGATAACAGTGGTAGAGGGAGAGATGGGCACCGGCAGGGATAACAGTGGTAGAGGGAGAGATGGGCACCGGCAGGGATAACAGTGGTAGGAGAGATGGACACCGGCAGGGATAACAGTGGTGGAGGGAGAGATGGACACCGGCAGGGATAACAGTGGTAGAGGGTGAGATGGACACCGGCAGGGATAACAGTGGTAGAGGGAGAGATGGACACCGGTATAGATAACATTGGTAGGGGAGAGATGGACACCGGCAGGGATAACAGTGGTGGAGGGAGAGATGGACACCGGCAGGGATAACAGTGGTGGAGGGAGAGATGGACACCGGCAGGGATAACAGTGGTAGAGGGAGAGATGGGACCTGGCAGGGATAACAGTGGTGGAGGGAGAGATGGACACCGGCAGGGATAACAGTGGTAGAAGGAGAGATGGGACCTGGCAGGGATAACAGTGGTAGAGGGAGAGATGGACACCAGCAGGGATAACAGTGGTAGGAGAGATGGACACCGGCAAGGATAACAGTGGTGGAGGGAGAGATGGACACCGGCAGGGATAACAGTGGTAGAGGGAGAGATGGGACCTGGCAGGGATAACAGTGATAGAGGGAGAGATGGACACCGGCAGGGATAACAGTGGTAGAGGGAGAGATGGGTCCTGGCAGGGATAACAGTGGTAGAGGGAGAGATGGACACCGGCAGGGATAACAGTGGTAGGAGAGATGGACACCGGCAGGGATAACAGTGGTGGAGGGAGAGATGGACACCGGCAGGGACAACAGTGGTAGAGGGAGAGATGGACAACGGCAGGGATAACAGTGGTAGAGGGAGAGATGGGACCTGGCAGGGATAACAGTGGTAGAGGGAGAGATGGACACCGGCAGGGATAACAGTGGTATAGGGAGAGATGGACACCGGCAGGGATAACAGTGGTAGAGGGAGAGATGGACACCGGCAGGGATAACAGTGGTGGAGGGAGAGATGGGCACCGGCAGGGATAACAGTGGTAGAGGGAGAGATGGACACCGGCAGGGATAACAGTGGTAGAGGGAGAGATGGGACCTGGCAGGGATAACAGTGGTAGAGGGAGAGATGGACACCGGCAGGGATAACAGTGGTGGAGGGAGAGATGGACACCGGCAGGGATAACAGTGGTAGAGGGAGAGATGGGCACTGGCAGGGATAACAGTGGTAGAGGGAGAGATGGGCACCGGCAGGGATAACAGTGGTAGAGGGAGAGATGGGAACCGGCAGGGATAACAGTGGTAGGAGAGATGGACACCGGCAGGGATAACAGTGGTGGAGGGAGAGATGGACACCGGCAGGGATAACAGTGGTAGAGGGAGAGATGGACACCGGCAGGGATAACAGTGGTAGAGGGAGAGATGGACACCGGCATAGATAACATTGGTAGGGGAGAGATGGACACCGGCAGGGATAACAGTGGTGGAGGGAGAGATGGACACCGGCAGGGATAACAGTGGTGGAGGGAGAGATGGACACCGGCAGGGATAACAGTGGTAGAGGGAGAGATGGGACCTGGCAGGGATAGCAGTGGTGGAGGGAGAGATGGACACCGGCAGGGATAACAGTGGTAGAAGGAGAGATGGGACCTGGCAGGGATAACAGTGGTAGAGGGAGAGATGGACACCAGCAGGGATAACAGTGGTAGGAGAGATGGACACCGGCAGGGATAACAGTGGTGGAGGGAGAGATGGACACCGGCAGGGACAACAGTGGTAGAGGGAGAGATGGACAACGGCAGGGATAACAGTGGTAGAGGGAGAGATGGGACCTGGCAGGGATAACAGTGGTAGAGGGAGAAATGGACACCGGCAGGGATAACAGTGGTATAGGGAGAGATGGACACCGGCAGGGATAACAGTGGTAGAGGGAGAGATGGACACCGGCAGGGATAACAGTGGTGGAGGGAGAGATGGGCACCGGCAGGGATAACAGTGGTAGAGGGAGAGATGGACACCGGCAGGGATAACAGTGGTAGAGGGAGAGATGGGACCTGGCAGGGATAACAGTGGTAGAGGGAGAGATGGACACCGGCAGGGATAACAGTGGTGGAGGGAGAGATGGACACCGGCAGGGATAACAGTGGTGGAGGGAGAGATGGGCACCGGCAGGGATAACAGTAATAGAGGGAGAGATGGGCACCGGCAGGGATAACAGTGGTAGAGGGAGAGATGGGCACCGGCAGGGATAACAGTGGTAGGAGAGATGGACACCGGCAGGGATAACAGTGGTGGAGGGAGAGATGGACACCGGCAGGGATAACAGTGGTAGAGGGTGAGATGGACACCGGCAGGGATAACAGTGGTAGAGGGAGAGATGGACACCGGTATAGATAACATTGGTAGGGGAGAGATGGACACCGGCAGGGATAACAGTGGTGGAGGGAGAGATGGACACCGGCAGGGATAACAGTGGTGGAGGGAGAGATGGACACCGGCAGGGATAACAGTGGTAGAGGGAGAGATGGGACCTGGCAGGGATAACAGTGGTGGAGGGAGAGATGGACACCGGCAGGGATAACAGTGGTAGAAGGAGAGATGGGACCTGGCAGGGATAACAGTGGTAGAGGGAGAGATGGACACCAGCAGGGATAACAGTGGTAGGAGAGATGGACACCGGCAAGGATAACAGTGGTGGAGGGAGAGATGGACACCGGCAGGGATAACAGTGGTAGAGGGAGAGATGGGACCTGGCAGGGATAACAGTGATAGAGGGAGAGATGGACACCGGCAGGGATAACAGTGGTAGAGGGAGAGATGGGTCCTGGCAGGGATAACAGTGGTAGAGGGAGAGATGGACACCGGCAGGGATAACAGTGGTAGGAGAGATGGACACCGGCAGGGATAACAGTGGTGGAGGGAGAGATGGACACCGGCAGGGACAACAGTGGTAGAGGGAGAGATGGACAACGGCAGGGATAACAGTGGTAGAGGGAGAGATGGGACCTGGCAGGGATAACAGTGGTAGAGGGAGAGATGGACACCGGCAGGGATAACAGTGGTATAGGGAGAGATGGACACCGGCAGGGATAACAGTGGTAGAGGGAGAGATGGACACCGGCAGGGATAACAGTGGTGGAGGGAGAGATGGGCACCGGCAGGGATAACAGTGGTAGAGGGAGAGATGGACACCGGCAGGGATAACAGTGGTAGAGGGAGAGATGGGACCTGGCAGGGATAACAGTGGTAGAGGGAGAGATGGACACCGGCAGGGATAACAGTGGTGGAGGGAGAGATGGACACCGGCAGGGATAACAGTGGTAGAGGGAGAGATGGGCACTGGCAGGGATAACAGTGGTAGAGGGAGAGATGGGCACCGGCAGGGATAACAGTGGTAGAGGGAGAGATGGGAACCGGCAGGGATAACAGTGGTAGGAGAGATGGACACCGGCAGGGATAACAGTGGTGGAGGGAGAGATGGACACCGGCAGGGATAACAGTGGTAGAGGGAGAGATGGACACCGGCAGGGATAACAGTGGTAGAGGGAGAGATGGACACCGGCATAGATAACATTGGTAGGGGAGAGATGGACACCGGCAGGGATAACAGTGGTGGAGGGAGAGATGGACACCGGCAGGGATAACAGTGGTGGAGGGAGAGATGGACACCGGCAGGGATAACAGTGGTAGAGGGAGAGATGGGACCTGGCAGGGATAGCAGTGGTGGAGGGAGAGATGGACACCGGCAGGGATAACAGTGGTAGAAGGAGAGATGGGACCTGGCAGGGATAACAGTGGTAGAGGGAGAGATGGACACCAGCAGGGATAACAGTGGTAGGAGAGATGGACACCGGCAGGGATAACAGTGGTGGAGGGAGAGATGGACACCGGCAGGGATAACAGTGGTAGAGGGAGAGATGGGACCTGGCAGGGATAACAGTGATAGAGGGAGAAATGGACACAGGCAGGGATAACAGTGGTAGAGGGAGAGATGGGTCCTGGCAGGGATAACAGTGGTAGAGGGAGAGATGGACACCGGCAGGGATAACAGTGGTAGGAGAGATGGACATCGGCAGGGATAACAGTGGTGGAGGGAGAGATGGACACCGGCAGGGATAACAGTGGTAGAGGGAGAGATGGACACCGGCAGGGATAACAGTGGTAGAGGGAGAGATGGACACCGGCAGGGATAACAGTGGTAGATGGAGAGATGGACACCGGCAGGGATAACAGTGGTGGAGGGAGAGATGGACACCGGCAGGGATAACAGTGGTAGAGGGAGAGATGGGCACCGGCAGGGATAACAGTGGTAGAGGGAGAGATGGACACCGGCAGGGATAACAGTGGTGGAGGGAGAGATGGACACCGGCAGGGTTAACAGTGGTAGAGGGAGAGATGGGCACCGGCAGGGATAACAGTGGTAGAGGGAGAGATGGACACCAGCAGGGATAACAGTGGTAGAGTGAGAGATGGACACCGGCAGGGATAACAGTGGTAGAGGGAGAGATGGACACTGGCAGGGATAACAGTGGTAGAGGGAGAGATGGACACCGGCAGGGATAACAGTGGTAGAGGGAGAGATGGACACCGACAGGGATAACAGTGGTAGAGGGAGAGATGGACACCGGCAGGGATAACAGTGGTAGAGGGAGAGATGGACACCGGCAGGGATAGCAGTGGTGGAGGGAGAGATGGACACCGGCAGGGATAACAGTGGTAGAGGGAGAGATGGGACCTGGCAGGGATAACAGTGGTAGAGGGAGAGATGGACACCGGCAGGGATAACAGTGGTAGAGGGAGAGATGGACACCGGCAGGGATAACATTGGTGGAGGGAGAGATGGACACCGGCAGGGATAACAGTGGTATAGGGAGAGATGGACACCGGCAGGGATAACAGTGGTAGAGGGAGAGATGGACACTGGCAGGGATAACAGTGGTGGAGGGAGAGATGGGCACCGGCAGGGATAACAGTGGTAGAAGGAGAGATGGGCACCGGCAGGGATAACAGTGGTAGAGGGAGAGATGGGCACCGGCAGGGATAACAGTGGTAGGAGAGATGGACACCGGCAGGGATAACAGTGGTGGAGGGAGAGATGGACACCGGCAGGGATAACAGTGGTAGAGGGAGAGATGGACACCGGCAGGGATAACAGTGGTAGAAGGAGAGATGGGACCTGGCAGGGATAACAGTGGTAGAGGGAGAGATGGACACCAGCAGGGATAACAGTGGTAGGAGAGATGGACACCGGCAGGGATAACAGTGGTGGAGGGAGAGATGGACACCGGCAGGGATAACAGTGGTAGAGGGAGAGATGGGACCTGGCAGGGATAACAGTGATAGAGGGAGAGATGGACACCGGCAGGGATAACAGTGGTAGAGGGAGAGATGGGTCCTGGCAGGGATAACAGTGGTAGAGGGAGAGATGGACACCGGCAGGGATAACAGTGGTAGGAGAGATGGACACCGGCAGGGATAACAGTGGTGGAGGGAGAGATGGACACCGGCAGGGATAACAGTGGTAGAGGGAGAGATGGGACCTGGCAGGGATAACAGTGATAGAGGGAGAGATGGACACCGGCAGGGATAACAGTGGTAGAGGGAGAGATGGGTCCTGGCAGGGATAACAGTGGTAGAGGGAGAGATGGACACCGGCAGGGATAACAGTGGTAGAGGGAGAGATGGACACCGGCAGGGATAACAGTGGTAGGAGAGATGGACACCGGCAGGGATAACAGTGGTGGAGGGAGAGATGGACACCGGCAGGGATAACAGTGGTAGAGGGAGAGATGGGACCTGGCAGGGACAACAGTGGGGGTGGTAGAGGGAGAGATGGGACCTCGCAGGGACAACAGTGGTAGAGGGAGAGATGGGACCTGGCAGGGACAACAGTGGTAGAGGGAGAGATGGGACCTGGCAGGGACAACAGTGGGGGTGGTAGAGGGAGAGATGGGACCTCGCAGGGACAACAGTGGTAGAGGGAGAGATGGGACCTGGCAGGGACAACAGTGGTAGAGGGAGAGATGGGACCTGGCAGGGACAACAGTGGTAGAGGGAGAGATGGGACCTGGCAGGGACAACAGTGGGGGTGGTAGAGGGATAGATGGGACCTGGCAGGGATAACAGTGATAGAGGGAGAGATGGACACTGGCAGGGATAACAGTGGTAGAGGGAGAGATGGACACCGGCAGGGATAACAGTGGTAGAGGGAGAGATGGACACCGGCAGGGATAACAGTGGTAGAGGGAGAGATGGACACCGGCAGGGATAACAGTGGTAGAAGGAGAGATGGACACCGGCAGGGATAACAGTGGTAGGAGAGATGGACACCGGCAGGGATAACAGTGGTAGAAGGAGAGATGGACCCTGGCACTGCAGGGTGGGAGAGTTGGGCCTTGGCTGCTGCAGGTCTGGCAGCGACAACTGTGGGGGTGGTAGAGGGAGAGATGGGACCTCGCAGGGACAACAGTGGTAGAGGGAGAGATGGGACCTGGCAGGGACAACAGTGGGGGTGGTAGAGGGAGAGATGGGACCTCGCAGGGACAACAGTGGTAGAGGGAGGGATGGGACCTGGCAGGGACAACCGTGGGGGTGGTAGAGGGAGAGATGGGACCTCGCAGGGACAACAGTGGTAGAGGGAGAGATGGGACCTGGCAGGGACAACAGTGGGGGTGGTAGAGGGAGAGATGGGACCTGGCAGGGACAACAGTGGTAGAGGGAGAGATGGGACCTGGCAGGGACAACAGTGGGGGTGGTAGAGGGAGAGATGGGACCTGGCAGGGACAACAGTGGTAGAGGGAGAGATGGGACCTGGCAGGGACAACAGTGGTAGAGGGAGAGATGGGACCTGGCAGGGACAACAGTGGGGGTGGTAGAGGGAGAGATGGAAGGGTAAGATGGACATGTTTGACTCTCTCTTCCGCCACCACGGGTCAAACAGACTTCACTCATGCACACCCACCCCATGCCATCCTCCATCCTCAGTGCTTTTGTTGATAATGAATAACTTAAGTAAGCAAATGGGGGCTATTTGAAGGTGATTGCTTTAGCCCCAGCGGGCTACTGATTATACCCTAGATCAGCTAGATGCAGGCCAGAGTGTGCAAGGCAGTAATAAATGTGTCACTGTCTGTCACCTTGATTACTCAAAATTCTCTTGACCTGTCTGCACCTACGTTGTAAACTTTCATTTCTAGGCTAGGTTGTAGCAACCTCATGATGAGTATAGGGAACATTCTAGTATCATGTAGTAGCCTGAACCTATCAATGTTAAATTGAGCTTGGTGAATGGAATATGAATGACTGTCATCCAATATGCTGTAATAAAAATAAAGCCATGCTCATTAAAAAAAGAATCGTCCTCCCTCATCTTAAGCGGCGCCGACCGCCACTGGGTCGTGGATAGTGGAGAGAGGTCTCTTGACACAGGCCAGGGGTGGGAGAATGGAGGAACGGAAGAATAAGGGAGGAGTGGTGGAGGGGAGAAGAGAGGGAGGATAGAGGAGGGACAGGGTTTATTTTGGCTGCTGTCTGTCTGGTGATAAGCAGACAGGGAGGTGCTTCAGACACACAGACAGGATAGGGAGAGAGAGGGAGGCCCACTAGACAGTCCCCTTGATACTGCTGCTGGCTCCAGTCAGTCAGTCCCCTTGATACTGCTGCTGGCTCCAGTCAGTCAGTCCCCTTGATACTGCTGCTGGCTCCAGTCAGTCAGTCCCCTTGATACTGCTGCTGGCTCCAGTCAGTCAGTCCCCTTGATACTGCTGCTGGCTCCAGTCAGTCAGGAAGCGTCAGGGAGCACATGAGAGAGATGACTGACTGGCTGTAACACTCTTCAGCTGCACACACACACACGCACGCACGCACGCACGCACGCACGCACGCACGCACGCACGCACGCACACACACACACACACACACACACACACACACACACACACACACACACACACACACACACGCACACACACACGCACACACACACACACACGCACACACACACGCACACACACACGCACACACACAGAGAGAAAATAGAACCAGAAAGAAAATGTTACTTTCTCAGGTTTATCTGTTGGCTTAACATGTCAGACACCTTGAAGAGAAATGCATGCTGCATGGAGCATTGTGTAAGAAGGAGACTGACAGGGAAACATCCAGTTAAATGCACAGAAGACACAGTTTATTACCATGTTCTTTAACTGATGGTCTGGTGACTGTGGAATGTGGAATGCAAACAGCCAATGGCAGTGATTCTGGAGAGAGAGAGAGAGAGAGAGAAAGCAGATGATTTCCCCTCAGAGTCTTACTGTTAGGCCTCTCCTGCTGTGGAGCTTTGATCCCTTTACAGTGGAAAGTGTACTTGGACACAAAGGAATTGACCAGTTATCTTACTGTGGAGGATAAGTCCTCTCATCGTATATAGTAATGGCAGCATAACTTTCACACATGTTTTGTCATTTGGATATCAATAGCATTTAAAACATGGCCTCATACTTAAAGAACAAATATAGTTTAGAATTAAAAATGGACAGGCATCCTCCTTTAAATATTCTAACAAGGTTAACAAGTCTAGGCCAACATTATTTCACCATCACATGTCATTATTACAAGCTTCTGTTTTACCAACACATGTCATTTGTACACGCCTCTGTTTCACTATCACATGTGGTCTAAGGCACTGCATCGCAGTGCTAGCTGTGCCATTAGAGATCCTGGTTTGAATCCAGGCTCTGTCGTAGCCGGCCGCGACCGGGAGACCCATGGGGCGGCGCACAATTGGCCCAGCGTCGTCCAGGGTAGGGGAGGGAATGGCCGGCAGGGGATGTAGCTCAGTTCGTAGAGCATGGCGTTTGCAACGCCAGGGTTGTGGGTTCGTTTCCCACGGGGGGTAAAAAAAATTAAAAAATAATAATGTATGCACTAACTGTAAGTCGCTCTGGATAAGAGCATCTGCTAAATGACTAAAATGTAAATGTAAAAACGTATTACAAGCTTCTGTTTTACCATCACATGTCATTAGTACACGCCTCTGTTTCACCATCACATGTCATTAGTACACGCCTCTGTTTCACCATCACATGTCATTAGTACTTTGTAAGTAGGAAATAATACATGACACATTCATAACCCATACTTAAGACATTCATAACCCATACATAACACATTCATAACCCATACATAACACATTCATAACCCATACTTAAGACATTCATAACCCATACATAACACATTCATAACCCATACTTAAGACATTCATAACCCATACATAACACATTCATAACCCATACTTAAGACATTCATAACCCATACATAACACATTCATAACCCATACTTAACACATTCATAACCCATACCTAACACATTCGTAACCCATTCTTAACCAGTACATAAACATGCTTATACCGGGGATGGGGGAGTGTTTGTTTGGGGCTGTGGAGGGGGAGCTGAGGCGCTTATTTGGTCGCGATGACCCTATCAACTCTCTCGTTGACACCCAAAGTGGAGAACATTTTCCCCAGAGCCGCTGTGTCGAGCTTGGGAAGCCCTGCCTTTCCTTTCCAGCCGGCCGGCCGACCGACCCACCACCCTGCCCCTGCCCCTGCTGCATTCCTCTCCTATCACTGTCCACACCAGAGCAGAGGCAGAGGGCGCACAGCCATGACTGGGGAGACTGGTCTTCATCAGGGCCCTATGACAGAGAGATAGGGTCTGGTCTAGAGAGAGAGAGAGAGAGAGAGAGAGAGAGAGAGAGAGAGACAGAGAGGGAGAGGGAGAGGGAGAGGGAGAGAGAGAGACACACACACACAGGGAAAGAGAGACACCAAAACCAAAAGAGAGAGAGAGACATGCTCAACGTGAGCTCCTGATTTATTTAAGTTTTTTTGTTTTTAGAATTAGATAAACACTCGAATCTAAAATAATTCAAGACAAGAAGTGATGAACAACAACTCTATTGAATCAGAATAGAAAAAAAAGTAACTTTGCGCCTCAAATTAAGAAGTTTTGACTCTCACTAGCTAGCTACACCACAAAAACCTAGCCAGCAGGCTAACAAGCCAGCCAGAGAAATGTAGCTATAACAAACCTACCAAAGGGAGTTAATACAACTACATCAAACGACCAAACTGAGTAAATCAAAAAGGAGCACACACCAAAACATGTTTTCTGTTTTTGTGTGTGAAGATTTTTCAGTCTTTTTGCTGTTTTTTTTTAGATAAACTAGAGCTAACTAGCAACAGCAGCAGACAAACAAAACTGGTTGCCATGGCAACGGTGCAGCAGAACAGAGCAGCAGCAGCAGTAGTAGCAGAGCCCACAGGCACCATGTCCCCACTCCCCCTCAGCGCTGAGTCCATTCTCTACCCTCCAGAGGCCCACAGGCACCATGTCCCCACTCCCCCTCAGCGCTGAGTCCATTCTCTACCCTCCAGAGGCCACAGGCACCATGTACCCACTCCCCCTCAGAGCTGAGTCCATTCTCTACCCTCCAGAGTCCACAGTCACCATGTCCCCACTCCCCCTCAGCGCTGAGTCCATTCTCTACCCTCCAGAGGCCCACAGGCACCATGTCCCCACTCCCCCTCAGCGCTGAGTCCATTCTCTAACCTCCAGAGGCCCACAGGCACCATGTCCCCACTCCCCCTCAGCACTGAGTCCATTCTCTACCCTCCAGAGGCCCACAGGCACCATGTCCCCACTCCCCCTCAGCGCTGAGTCCATTCTCTACCCTCCAGAGCCCACAGGCACCATGTCCCCACTCCCCCTCAGCGCTGAGTCCATTCTCTACCCTCCAGAGGCCACAGGCACCATGTCCCCACTCCCCCTCAGCGCTGAATCCATTCTCTACCCTCCAGAGGCCACAGGCACCATGTCCCCACTCCCCCTCAGAGCTGAGTCCATTCTCTACCCTCCAGAGGCCCACAGGCACCATGTCCCCACTCCCCCTCAACACTGAGTCCATTCTCTACCCCCCAGAGGCCAAAAATGACACAACGAGGAAAGCTTTTAAACAGAATCTACTAAAGTGGAGGCCAGAAACCCTTTTCACAGACCTCTACAAAAACAGTGATGTGAGTAATCTCATCTTATTCACTGACCAGCCAAATGCATGGCGCTCAGCAGTCTGCTCTCACTACCCATCCGTAAAGAAAGAGGGAATCTGTAATGGGTGGAAGCTGAAAGTCAAAGAGACAGATGACCCTGACAGCACCATGATAACAATCAACCTCTACAAGACTGGGACTGTCATGGTGCAAGGTAACCTTAGGCTGTTTGAAACAGACTTTCAGACCATTAAGGAGAGAGCAGAGAGAGAGAAGGACACCACCATTGACATGCCCTCCCACAAGACAAACTCCACCAGCACCACCCTCACCCCCACTATCCCCACCCAAAAAGGCACATCCAGCACCTCTCTTCCCACCATAGTGGAGGACACGCCACAGGAGGAGAGCGACCCCCTCAGTGCAGAGCAGGCTCAGGCCCTCCTCACCACCATGGCTGCCATGAGGGATCAGTTCACCACACTGGAGGGAGAGGTGGTCCTGCTCAGGGAGAGTGTGAGCAAACAGCAACCAGACATCCACACCTTAGAGGAGCTCCTAACCAAGGTGCGGACAGAGTAGGGTAGCAGCCTTGCAACACAAATTAAAGAAGTTCAGCAAGAGAGAGACGGACTCAAGAGAGAGCTGGCTGATCTAACAAAGGTGGTGAGAGAGCTCCAAAAAGACAGGCAGAGCAGTAATAACGAGCTGACCACACTAAGAGAGGAGCTGCAGGAGAGAAAAAGAACAGAGGACAGACTGCAGGAGCAGCTAGATCACCACTCTATGACCTGCCCTCACACAGCAGAGGAGCCCACCTCAACCAGCCAGGCCTCCCCAGCCCTGCCGGCTGCATGCCTCCCCCCCATCCCACAGAACAGCCTCCCACTGACAGCGGCACCGGCACAGACCAGCCACACCCCAGCTTCAGACCCACCCAGACGAGGCCTAACACCCCCCTCCCCCCCACCACAGACCCACACCTGGAGGAGCCACAGCCCGGCAGACAGAGCTATGCACAAGCTGTGAGAGGAGCAACTGGCCCAGCTCCCACCAACTAAATGAGTGACATTAAACTAATGCTGAGTCTACTATGCTCACATGTGATAGGCCGAGGGTCATGGTAAGATGAGCACAAGAACTCCACCATCCTCACACTACATCCACCCAAGTGGCTTGACACAAATGCTATCCTAAATTATAAATAAATTACATTTGCATAATAAGAGTTTACGTTAATCCTATTTTAATAGTTCTTGTTGGATTGTGAGTGTTTATCTCATTTTGAAGGTAAAGATTAAAAAGTTATGAAATCTTTTTACGTTGCATGTTGGAATTTACATGGTTTGAAGTTCTCTGCTTCTGGGATAAAGAGCAGAAACCCTAGCCCTCATCCTCCGATCCAACAGGTCCCAGACGTGCTCAATGGGATTGAGATCCAGACTCTTCGCTGGCCGTGGCAGAACACTGACATTCCTGTCTTGCAGGAAATCACTCACAGAACGAGCAGTATGGCTGGTGGCATTGTCATGCTGGAGGGTCATGTCAGGATGAGCCTGCAGGAAGGGTACCACATGAGGGAGGAGGATGTCTTCCCTGTAACGCACAGCGTTGAGATTGCCTGCAATGACAACAAGCTCAGTCAAATGATGCTGGGACACACTGCCCCAGACCATGACGGACCCTCCACCTCCAAATCGATCCTGCTCCAGAGTACAGGCCTCGGTGTAACGCTCATTCCTTCTACGATAAACTGAACTAACTAATTCAATCGAATTGATCCAAAAAAACTAAAAAACATGTATCTGGTTAATAATCAACGAGGAGGCTATCTTAACAGATAACAACGTCTTCCTCTGTGCCACATACATTCCCCCCTCAGAGTCACCCTACTTCAATGAAGAGAGTTTCTCCATTCTAGAGGGGGAGATTAGTCACTTTCAGGCCCAAGGCAATGTGCTGGTCTGTGGAGACCTGAATGCTAGAACAGCAGAAGAACTAGACACTATTAACAGTCATGGGGATAAACACCTACCGGGAAGCAACAACCTTTCCCTCCCCACATACCCCCCCAGAAACAACTATGGAGTACAGCCCCTGAAGCTCTGTCGAACACTGGGTCTGTACATAGTCAATGGTAGGCTAAGTGGAGACTCTTTTGGTAGGTACACCTACAGCTCATCCCTTGGCAGCAGTACTGTAGACTACTTCATCACCGACCTCAACCCAGAGTCTCTCAGAGCCTTCACAGTCAGCCCACTAACACCTCTCTCTGACCACAGTAAAATCACAGTGTATCTGAAAAGAGCAGAACCCAACCATGAAGCATCACAGCCCAATAAATTACATGGTACTAAACAGGCCTATAGATGGAGTGCAAACAGTACAGAAATCTACCAAAAAGCAATTAGTAGCCAAAAAATACAATCTCTCCTGGACAACTTTTTAGCCTTAACATTCTCCTACAGCAATGAAGGTATAAATTTGGCCGTTTGGAACATAAACATTTTATTTGACAAATTAGCCTCCTTGGCTAATCTAAAGAAACATAAGAGCAAACCAAAAATAATAGATAATGAAAAATGGTTTGATAATGATTGCAAAAATCTAAGAAAGTCATTGAGAAATATATCTAATCAAAAACACAGAGACCCAGACAACAAAAATATACGCCTTCAATATGGGGAAACACTGAAGCAACACAAACACACCCTAAGAACAAAAAAGGAGCAGCACATTAGAAATCAGCTAGATGTGATTGAGGAATCCATAGAATCAAACCACTTCTGGGAGAATTTGAATAAATTAAACAAACCTCATAATGAGGAATTGGCTATCCAAAATGGGGATATGTGGAGAAATCACTTTGCAAACACCTACAGCAATATAACAAAGAGCCCAGAACAACAAGATATACAAGAAAAATTACAAATCCTTGAATCAGCAGTCAAAGACTATCAGAATACTGTGGATACTGCAATTACAGAACAGTAATTATTGGAAAAACTTTGCACTCTCCAACCCAAAAAGGCCTTTGGAGCTGATGGTTTTTTAAATGAAATGATCAAATATACAGACCACAAATTCTAATTGGCTATACTGAGCAGAAGCCAGATTAGATTTTTTTTAAATTATCGTACAACAGACCACATTTACACCCTCCACACTCTAATTGACAAACAAGTCAACCAAAACAAAGGCAAAATCTACTCGCCTTTTGTAGACTTCAAGAAAGCATTTGATTCAATTTGGCACGAAGGTCTTTTTTATATACTAATAGAAAGTGGTATTGGAGGGAAAACATATGTTATTGAATCAATTTACACAAAAAACAAATGTGTGGTTAAAATTGGCAACAAGCAAACAGACTTCTTCTCTCAGGGACGTGGAGTGAAACAGGGCTGCCCAATAAGTCCAACACTATTTAACATCTACATGAATGAATTGACAAAAACATTAGAAGAATCGGCAGCACCTGGTCTCACCCTACACAACACTGAAATCAAGTGTCTGCTGTACGCAGATGACCTGGTGCTACTGTCTCCCACTAAGGAGGGGTTACAGCAGCATCTAGATCATCTGCACAGATTCTGTCAGACCTGGGCTCTGACCGTTAATCTAAAAAAAACGAATATAATGATATTCCAAAAAAGGTCCGGAAATCAGGATGACAAATATAAATTCTATTTGGAGACAGTTCTATTAGAACACACCAAAAATTACACATATCTAGGACTAAATATCAGCAACACAGGTAGCTTTCACATGGCTGTGAATGAGCTGAGAGACAAAGCAAGAAGAGCATTCTATGCCATTAAAAGGAATATTAAAATCGAAATTCCAATTAGAATCTGACTCAACATTTTCCAATCAGTTATAGAACCAATTGCTCTATATGGCAGCGAAGTATGGGGTCCGCTCTCTAATACTGAATTTACCAAATGGGACAAACATCCAATCGAAATACTGCATGCAGAGTTTTGCAAGACTGTATTGCAAGTGCAAAGAAAAACTCCAAATAACGCATGTAGAGCAGAATTGGGCCAATACCCCCTCCTTATTCGAATAGAAAAAATAGTCATCAAATTTTACAGCCATCTAAAAACAAGTGACCCCAAAACATTCCATCACACAGCTCTACTATGTCAAGAGATGAAACAAGAGAAGAGTCCCCTCAGCCAGCTGGTTCTGAGGCTCAGTTCACTAACCAAAACCAACCTCATAGAGCCTCAGGACAGCACTCAGAAAATCTGGCCCGACCAAATCATCACAAAGCAAAAAGAAAAATATATCACCTATTGGAAAGACACCACAAAAAATCTAAGTAAACTTCAATGTTATTTGGCTCTAAACAGACAGTACATGGTGGCAGACTATCTGACCACTGTGACTGATAGAAAACTGAGGAAAACAATGACTAGGTACAGACTCAGTGAGCACAGTCTGGCTATAGAGACCGGTCGTCACAGGCAAACCTGGCTGCCCAGAGAGGACAGGCTGTGCTCACTCTGCCCCCGGGGAGAGGTAGAGACAGAGCTGCATTTCCTACTACACTGTGACAAATACTCAGACCTAAGAGAATCTTTCTTTCCCAAAATTATCATTCAGTACAAAGAATTTGAAACTATAAAAGAGGAAGAAAAAATCAAAAATGTATTGGGTGAAAAGCCAAAATGTGCAATTTTGGCAGCCAAATATGTGTCCCCCTGCCACAACCTGAGGGACAGCCAGTGAAAAGTGTAATGTAATGTCAATAATATTTCCTGTTTTGTTATGGCTTTTATACCATGTAATGTGTCTTCTCAGTCATGTTGAGATTGGTCGACTACTATTGCTTTAATGTATTGTTATTCTCATTAATATTGTTGTTGTAGTTGCTGTTACAGTTTTTCTCAATTGCTAAAACACAATTTCTGAAACCATTTTCAGCTCCATTTCCTGAAAACACTAAACACAAAACCTCATCTTCAAGCACTATTTACAAAACCTCTGACTCCTCTCGCAAAATGAAACATTCGCCTCAAAACAGTTTTACCTGTGTTCAAAATCAAACACTGCTCTCAAATCATAAACAAAGTGATCAAAATGTTCCAGTTCTCAGGGAGAAGTAAATGTTTAATCTCAAAACAAATTTCACATTTTTCCGTCATTGTCTTTTGATGAACGAAAACATGTTCTATCATAGTAGCTCAAAATTGATCAGAAATTACTACTCTGCTTTGCTCTTTGCAATTTTGTTTTTGTTCTTCCTCCTCCTCGTACCCCTGTTTTTACAGTACTGTACCCTGCATCTCACAAACTTGTCCTTTGTCTCTGTGATACTGTAATTCTTGTTCTTTGTTGATATGAACCTGCAACCAGTCAAAATCTATTGAGCAGTCAGTCCTGTTAACAAATGGAAAGCACGATGTTCAGGGCCATACAATTTGTCGATTGTCCAGTGTACAGCCTACAAGGCACTGCACTACAGTATACAATACTAAAAGGGACAAAAATCAAAGGAGTAAACATGTGATCAATGTGCTTCTTCTTGTCTTTGGGCTGGGTCAGGCCAGAGCACTTCGTCGACATCACAAGCAATATTGTCCCTCCTGAGGCAACGGGGGAAGAAGCCTCTTGTGTGCCGTATCCAGCCCTGACATGATTCCTCACTTATATCACCACAGGCTAAATCCATGGCTTGCAGCAGATTTACTCTGGTGTAGGGTTGTCTATCATACACTTTCCATCTCCAAGAGGAGAAAAACTCCTCAATCGGATTCAGGAAAGGCGAGTATAGAGGGAGGTACAAGTTTAAAAAACTGCCCATTGATGTTAAACCATTCCCTTACCTGAGCAGCTCGGTGGAAACTGACATTGTCCCACACTATCACATAGGTGGGAATGGGATTCTCATTTAGCTCTTGACCCTGCTGCTCTTGAACCTGCTGCTCAAATAAAATATATCTTATATTGACAATACATCTTAGAAGGTGCTGGGTGTTATATGGCCCGAGTGTAACATGGTGATGTAGAACGCCATGGTTGCCGATAGCAGCACAGATTGTGACATCGCCACCTCGTTGACCAGGGACTTCAACAACGGCCCGCTGTCCAATCATGTTTCGGGCCTCTCCCTTCTCCTCTTTGTTAGATTGAAGCCTGCTTCATCGACGAAGATGAACTCATGGGGTCTGTCCAAGGATTCCAAGTCAAATATTGTCTGTGTAGAAATACAATATTGTGTAGGATTTTGTAAGTGGTACAGAGACAGTGCTATACTGTAGAGTACAATTAGGCCTGCCGTATGCACTTCTGATTCACAGACATTGTATGTACTGAAGAGTAATGTCATTCACATAGTATGTGTTAGTACTGTAGACAATCTGGATTACAGTAAATGTTTCTGAATGTACATACTGAGCTCACAGTTATTTCAACCCTTGGTGAGTTGCACTCAGAAGGTACTCTGTATACTTGTTTCATTCGCATCCTGTTACGATGGAGGACATGGTCAATTGTGGAAATGCTCACACTGTCGATTCCCTGGAAGTGTGTGTTGTCTTGTATCACTCGTTCCTGGATTTCTCTGAGTCGTATTGCATTATCTTGAAGGACCATGCCAACTATAACGGCCTCTTGCTCCCGAGTGAATATAGCTGTCCTTCCACCTGCATGTGGCAGCCTTGCAATTCTACAAAAAGTAGTTGTGCATTTACAAAACACATTCATGCAGTACAAAACATACAGTGATTAACTTTACAAATGTCTATTGAAACAGCTGCAGATAGAGTAGTACAGTAAATTTTCAATTACAAAAATACAGTAGTACACTGTACCTGTTCTCTTCTCTGAATGTCCTTACTATGGTGGACACAGAACATCGGCTCAAATTGGGTTGCACTCTAAGTCCTGCTTCCCTCATTGTCAGTCCATGGACAAGAACATGGTCTATGACTGTTGCTCGAATTTCATCAGATATTTCCACTCTTTGTCTTCCTCTTTTTCTTCGTCCTCCTCCTCCTCCTCCTCCTCTTCCTCCTCCTCCTCCTCCTCCTCCTCCTCCTCCTCTTCCTCCTCGTCGCCCACCTCACATACGCACTCGTCCTCGTCCTCTCACATTGTTTCTTCTATCCATTCTCAGACGTTCTCCTTCCCACCTTCAACAACCTGTTTGCTCTCTGAACTGCCTTATATTGGTTGTGTCGCATCATTTGAAACGGCTTAAATCAATTTTGAGTGGTTGTGTTCAGTCAATGACATGTGTTCTCTATTTGTATTTGATTGTTGCCACCTGTGTTTACCGGTATGGATGACAATGTGCATTAGAGTGCAGAATGTGTTTTGAGAAAGAGAACGTGTTTAGAGTTTTGCTGAAAGAGAGACATACAGGGAGAGAGAGACACAGAGAGAGAGAGAGAGAGAGAGAGAGAGAGAGAGAGAGAGAGAGAGAGAGAGAGAGAGAGAGAGAGAGAGAGAGAGAGAGAGAGAGAGAGAGAGAGAGAGAGAGAGAGAGAGAGAGAGAGAGAGAGAGAGAGAGAGAGAGAGAGAGAGAGAGAGAGAGAGAGAGAGAGAGAGAGAAAGAGAGAGAGAAAGAGAGACACAGAGAGAGACACAGAGAGACAGAGAGAGAGAGAGATAGATAGAGAGAGAGAGATAGAGAGAGAGAGAGACAGAGAGAGAGAGAGAGAGAGAGAGAGAGAGAGACAGAGAGATGTGCAGGGAGGGAGCTGGAGCGTCTGGGCTGGCTCTTTTGTGTCTGTTTCTTTGAACCCCCTCCACCCCACACCAACCAGTCCAGGAAAACCCAGAAGATGAATGACTTGTCTACAATGTCACGCCTGCTGGTCTTTGACAAGTTCCCTCCAAATAACATAACGTGTAGTGTGTGTATGTGTGTGTGTGTGTGTGTGTGTGTGTGTGTGTGTGTGTGTGTATGTGCGTGCGTGCGCATGACCTCGTCAAGAGGTTTGGTTCCTCGGTGCCTGCAGCTGTCTACTTTATATTTTAAATGAGTAATCCGTTTGGATAATGGAATTGTAAATATATATGACACTTGTTTTAGATCTATTTTACCTTCTGATCGCTGGAGACAAATGTGAAACCAGTCATATGGCAGCAAACTGAAGCGTATCAACATATCAGCTTTCCTACAGTGACATTTATGAAATGCTCCGACTTTTCAATGTATTTAAAATATATATATATATATATATTGTGTTAAATATTAGCCACTATTGGTAGTCTTTCTGTCGTGTTGGTGTGGTTGTTCCTGGACTGATCACATAAGGCTAACGTTGTAAAATAGTTTGGGCATGTAACCTTTTTGAATCATTATGGAACACAGACCATGTGTAGCAGTTTAAAACCTGGAGCACCCGGTTCAAGATGACTGGACCGTTGTCATCACAGTTCCCTGATTAGTGAGGATTATTGGGGTAGATGTATAGGACTACTGTTCAACCCCTGTTGTACACTTTTCTCACCTTCCAATATTTAATGGATTGAACTTGAATATGGCAACTTTCAGGAGGAATCAAAACACTATTCTTTGATTCACCAATATATAATATATAATATAATATATTTAGTCCGTGAAGGCTCTCCGAACATGTTGTTTTAAATTATTATTTATAAATACTTTCCCTAAATAATATAAAATATCAGAGTAAAAGGAGATGAATACGTTTGTATTTACGTTTAGATTTATACATTTCTATCATTAGTATTCAGTACCTTTCTCTCCATACAGTAAATTCTAGTGAGTCTGTCGAGATAAATCTAATTAAAAGGTACACCGTATGTAAAGGGATGGCTTTAGATAAATGTACTGAAAGTCCTATTGAATGAAAACTCCACAAGAAAATATTTTGGCCAGCAAGTGGGAGGGTTTTTAGCGGCTGAATAAAATGTTTTCAGCATGCGCAGGGGAACATGCCTGCAAAGTCCATTATGCATCTACAGAAGGTAAGTCTGTATGCCAACTAGTGAGAAAGTGCACAGGAAAGGCTTAAATGTCCTAATTCTGAATCAATAGAATACTAATGTTGATCCGTAGATGTTCATTTGATACCAAGTCTGTCTCTTTTACTTAATGGTACTCTTCCATTCATCTAATCCGCTTTTGATCCAGGTTTTGTATATTTGACTAAAAGTGTATAGTTAGTTTTTATTTATATATTTATATTTAATAGTCTAATAGTTTCACTATTTTTTCTGCTGCAAGTTAAAAAAAAACAGACCAAAAACTAGAACATAAAAATATACTCTTTATCTGAATGAAATGCCAGCCCAGTCTAAAAGCATAATGCTGAACATAACAGCTTAACATCGCAGTAACAACAGGGTCAAGATATTTACTTCTCTGAATCACGTCCTGCAGAGAGCTGGTCTTTCGCCCCCAGTGTTTTCTAATCATCAGCTGATGAACTGGTCCAACTCTGTGAAACCCAGGAATCATGTTTTCCTTGGCCGAACTCTCCTGACCTCTGTATTCATGAATTCCATATGTAAAATGACTAAGGATGACTGGGTCCCAAATGGCACCCTATTCCCTATATAGCCCATAGGACTCTGGTCTAAAGCAGTGCACTACGTAGGGAATAGGGTTCCATTTGTGATGCAGTTAGCTCCATCCCAAGCTTTAATAAATCCAGATAGCTCTATTATTTTAGCAGCCTGTCTGCCTTTAGCGCGATGGAGAACAAAAATATTAATATTATGGTGGTCCGTTGTAAATTCTGTATTTGAGAAACTCACCATCTTGGTTTCGGAGAATGTATGTGAGGCTTTCCAAACCTTTCTCAATGAGAAACACACTGTCCCTGTAACTCTGTCTGAATCCGTCCCAAATGGTACCCTATTCTCTTTATAGTGCACTACTTTTGACCAGGGTCCCATAGGGAATAGGGTACCGTTTGGGACACATACTCTGTCTCTCTTGCTGTGTCCCTCCCTGTCCCAAACAGGTGAGGGCCTGGCTGATGTCTTCCAAAAGGAGACTGATGAGTGGTCTGAGTATGTTGGAGACAAGAGGTAACATCTAAATATATTGATATGTAGGCTAAGTGTGTTTATTTTTTTTGGGGGGGAAATGTATGTAGTTCTGTCCTTGAGCTGTTCTTGTCTATTAATGTTCTGTATTATGTCATGTTTCATGTTCTGTGTGGACCCCAGGAAGAGTAGCTGCTGCTTTCACAACAGCTAATGGGGATCCTAATAAAATACCAATACCAAATGGCTTCACAGGAAAATAAGTTACAATTTAGAATTATTTCTTACATATTAAGAATGTACATACTAATTAATTACCTATCTACATAAACCAATTGAATCGGGGGATCGTTCATGCAGCTATGTTAAACAGGCATTGCCCAGTAGACTTGCTTCAGTCTTCCATAGAAGAGAGGGAGAGATGTAGCCCTCTGTATACTACAGCATGGCCCTTTGATACGGGGCACCAAATGAAGCCATAATGCAGTAATATGTCCAAAAAGGAAAACACAGTCATTTAGTGTTGCTGCAGCCTGCAGTCATTCAGATCCAGCTCTGTTTGGTGGCTGAGGCCCAGCCATCCCATCTGGTTGAGTTTGGAATCCAGTCTGAGTCACACCAGATGATCCACCACCTTCAAAGTAACAATAATTGGCCGACATTGGATGTATTTTATAAGTCGTGTTCAGGGGATGTATTTTATAAGTCGTGTTCAGGGGATGTATTTTATAAGTCGTGTTCAGGGGATGTATTTTATAAGTCGTGTTCAGGGGATGTATTTTATAAGTCGTGTTCAGGGGATGTATTTTATAAGTCGTGTTCAGGGGATGTATTTTATAAGTCGTGTTCAGGGGATGTATTTTATAAGTCGTGTTCAGGGGATGTATTTTATAAGTCGTGTTCAGGGGATGTATTTTATAAGTCGTGTTCAGGGGATGTCTTTTATAAGTCGTGTTCAGGGGATGTATTTTATAAGTCGTGTTCAGGGGATGTATTTTATAAGTCGTGTTCAGGGGATGTCTTTTATAAGTCGTGTTCAGGGGCAACGCTGAAGAGCAGGAAAATGAGTTGAAACAGAAGGAATGCTATGAAGTGGTGCTGTCTGAGAAGGAACATAAGGAATGCTATGACATGATGCTGTCTTGAGAAGGAACAGAAGGAATGCTATGACGTGATGCTGTCTGAGAAGGAACAGAAGGAATGCTATGACGTGATGCTGTCTTGAAAAGGAACATAAGGAATGCTATGACGTGATGCTGTCTTGAGAAGGAACAGAAAGAATGCTATGACGTGATGCTGTCTTGAAAAGGAACAGAAGGAATGCTATAACGTGATGCTGTATGAGAAGGAACATAAGGAATGCTATGACGTGATACTGTCTTGAAAAGGAACATAAGGAATGCTATGTGATACTGTCTTGAAAAGGAACATAAGGAATGCTATGACGTGATGCTGTCTTGAGAAGGAACAGAAGGAATGCTATGACGTGATGCTGTCTTGAAAAGGAACAGAAGGAATGCTATAACGTGATGCTGTATGAGAAGGAACATAAGGAATGCTATGACGTGATACTGTCTTGAAAAGGAACATAAGGAATGCTATGTGATACTGTCTTGAGAAGGAACATAAGGAATGCTATGACGTGATGCTGTCTTGAGAAGGAACAGAAGGAATGCTATGACGTGATGCTGTCTTGAAAAGGAACAGAAGGAATGCTATAACGTGATGCTGTCTTGAGAAGGAACAGAAGGCATGCTATAACGTGATGCTGTCTTGAGAAGGAACAGAAGGAATGCTATGACTTGATGCTGTCTGAGAAAGAATAGAAGGAATGCTATGATGTGATGCTCTCTGAGAAGGAACAGAAGGAATGCTATGACGTGATGCTGTCTGAGAAGGAACAGAAGGAATGGTATGATGTGATGCTGTCTGAGAAGGAACAAAAGGAATGCTATGACGTGATGCTGTCTTGAGAAGGAACAGAAGGAATTCTATGACGTGATACTGTCTGAGAAGTAACAGAAGGAATGGTTTGACGTGATGCTGTCTGAGAAGGAACAGAAGGAATGGTATGACGTGATGCTGTCTGAGAAGGAACAGAAGGAATGCTATGACGTGATGCTGTCTTTAGAAGGAATGCTATAACGTGATGCTGTCTGAGAAGGAACAGAAGGAATGCTGTAACGTGATGCTGTCTGAGAAGGAACAGAAGGAATGCTATGAAGTGGTGCTGTCTGAGAAGGAACAGAAGGAATGCTATGACATGATGCTGTCTTGAGAAGGAACAGAAGGAATGCTATGACATGATGCTGTCTTGAGAAGGAACAGAAGGAATGCTATGACGTGATGCTGTCTGAGAAGGAACAGAAGGAATGCTATGACGTGATGCTGTCTTGAAAAGGAACATAAGGAATGCTATGACATGATGCTGTCTTGAGAAGGAACAGAAGGAATGCTATGACGACCTGGCATCTTTTCACTCCCTCCTCTCTACATTTTCTTCATCTGTTTCTGCTGCTAAGGCCACTTTCTACCACTCTAAATTCCAAGCATCTGCCTCTAACCCTAGGAAGCTCTTTGCCACATTTTCCTCCCTCCTGAATCCTCCCCCCCCCGCCCCCCCCTCCTCTCTCTCTGTGGATGACTTCGTCAACCACTTTGAAAAGAAGGTTGACGACATTCGATCCTCGTTTGTTAAGTCTAATGACACTGCTGGTCCTACTCACACTGCCCTACCCTATGCTTTGACTTCTTTCTCCCCTTCTCTCCAGATAAAATCCTGCGACTTGTGACTGCAGGCCGCCCAACAACCTGCCCGCTTGACCCCATCCCCTCCTCTCTTCTCCAGACCATCTCCGGTGACCTTCTCCCCTACCTCACCTCGCTGATCAACTCATCCTTGACCGCTGGCCATGTCCCTTCCGTCTTCAAGAGAGCGAGAGTTGCTCCCCTTCTCAAGAAACCAACACTCGATCCCACTGATGTCAACAACTACAGACCAGTATCCCTTCTTTCTTTTCTTTCCAAAACTATTGAGCGTGCCGTCTTTAGCCAACTCTCTTGCTATCTCTCTCAGAATGACCTTCTTGATCCAAACCAGTCAGGTTTCAGGACTGGTCATTCAACTGAGACTGCTCTTCTCTGTGTCACGGAGGCTCTCCGCACTGCTAAAGCTAACTCTCTCTCCTCTGCTCTTGTCCTTCTAGACCTGTCTGCTGCCTTTGATACTGTGAACCATCAGATCCTCCTCTCCACCCTCTCCGAGCTGGGCATCTCCGGCGCGGCTCACTCCTGGATTGCGTCCTACCTGACCGGTCGCTCCTACCAAGTGGCGTGGCGAGAAGCTGTCTCCGCACCACGTGCTCTCACCACTGGTGTCCCCCAGGGCTCAGTCCTAGGCCCTCTCCTTTTCTCCCTATACACCAAGTCACTTGGCTCTGTCATATCCTCACATGGCCTCTCCTATCACTGCTACGCTGACGATACACAACTAATCTTCTCCTTTCCCCCTTCTGATAACCAGGTGGCGAATCGCATCTCTGCATGTCTGGCAGACATATCAGTATGGATGACGGATCACCACCTCAAGCTGAACCCTGGCAAGACGGAGCTGCTCTTCCTCCCGGGGAAGGACTGCCCGTTCCATGATCTCGCCATCACGGTTGACAACTCCGCTGTGTCCTCCTCCCAGAGTGCGAAGAGCCTAGGCGTGACCCTGGACAACACCCTGTCGTTCTCCGCCAACATCAAGGCGGTGACCCGCTCCTGCAGGTTCATGCTCTACAACATTCGGAGAGTACGACCCTTTCTTACACAGGAAGCGGCACAGGTCCTAATCCAGGCACTTGTCATCTCCCGTCTGGACTACTGCAACTCGCTGTTGGCTGGCCTCCCTGCCTGTGCCATTAAACCCCTACAACTCATCCAGAATGCCGCAGCCCGTCTGGTGTTCAACCTTCCCAAGTTCTCTCACGTCACCCCCCTCCTCCGCACACTCCACTGGCTTCCAGTTGAAGCTCGCATCCGCTACAAGACCATGGTGCTTGCCTATGGAGCAGTGAGGGGAACGGCACCTCTGTACCTTCGGGCTCTGATCAGTCCCTACACCCAAACGAGGGCATTGCGTTCATCCACCTCTGGCCTGCTGGCTCCCCTTCCTCTGCGGAAGCATAGTTCCCGCTCAGCCCAGTCAAAACTGTTCGCTGCTCTGGCACCCCAATGGTGGAACAAGCTCCCTCACGACGCCAGGACAGCGGAGTCACTCACCACCTTCCGGAGGCATTTGAAACCCCACCTCTTTAAGGAATACCTGGGATAGGATAAAGTAATCCTTCTACCCCCCCCCCCCCCCCCCCCCAAAATTGTAAAGTGGTTATCCCACTGGCTATAGGGTGAACGCACCAATTGGTGAGTCGCTCTGGATAAGAGCGTCTGCTAAATGACGTAAATGTGCCCTTGAGCAAGGCACTTAACCCTAATTGCTCCTGTAAGTCGCTCTGGATAAGAGCGTCTGCTAAATGACTAAAATGTAAATGTAATACTGTCTGAGAAGGAACAGAAGGAATGCTATGACGTGATGCTGTCTTGAGAAGGAATAGAAGGAATGCTATAACGTGATGCTGTCTGAGAAGGAACAGAAGGAATGGTATGACGTGATGCTGTCTGAGAAGGAACAGAAGGAGCAGGGTTGGGGCTTCATTGTGTATATTATTATAGCAGGCGCCTCCTTAGCCAGCTAGGCTCTGCTCTGCTCCCTCCGCGGTGCCAAGTCCTTGTGAACACACCATCAAATAGGGTCATGTCACTGGGTCTGGATGGAAAACATTTAGATAGAAAGGGAGGGTGTTTTAGTGACCAGGGAAAATACATAGAATGTAAAAAAATTGTTCCATATGTGGGGCAAAGCCTGGAATGAACGTTGAGGAGAGCTCCATATAAAGGCAATTAAAGAACTAGGCTGCATCCCAAATGGCACCCTATTCCCTATATAGTGCACTACTTTAGACCAGAGAATGGAACCCTATTCCCTATATAGTGCACTACTTTAGACCAGAGAATGGCACCCTATTCCCTATATAGTGCACTACTTTAGACCAGAGAATGGCACCCTATTCCCTATATAGTGCACTACTTTAGACCAGAGAATGGCACCCTATTCCCTATATAGTGCACTACTTTAGACCAGAGAATGGCACCCTATTCCCTATATAGTGCACTACTTTAGACCAGAGAATGGCACCCTATTCCCTATATAGTGCACTACTTTAGACCAGAGAATGGCACCCTATTCCCTATATAGTGCACTACTTTAGACCAGAGAATGGCACCCTATTCCCTATATAGTGCACTACTTTAGACCAGAGAATGACACCCTATTCCCTATATAGTGCACTACTTTAGACCAGAGAATGGCACCCTATTCCCTATATAGTGCACTACTTTAGACCAGGGCCCACAGGGGACCCATAGCACTATACAGGGAATAGGAGGGACACATCCCTTGATAAGACCCCATTGTGTTTCAGCTAAGTGTGACTGACTGCACATTCAATCATAGGTTTGAGGTTTTCCTGACCAGACGTATACTCGAGGTTCTATTGACAGAGATATGTTGCCTTTCTCAGAATGAATCCCTGCCTTAGTGTGAGCTATGTAGGCCTGCAGCAGACAAGCCTGGTGTGACATCATTCTGGTTATTGCTCTACTGTCAGTAATTGTATTGTTTGTCAGTGTTGCAAATACGCTTTGGATGAAGATACAGTAACCTTATTGTTTAGTTACTATGCAACCACAGGTTACTGCCAAAATAAAGGAAACACTTGAGTAAATGAGGGATACAAAGTACGCTACCAGTTAAAAGTTTTAGAACACCTACTCATTCCAGGGTTTTTCTTTATTTTATACTATTTTTTACATTGTAGAATAATAGTGAAGACATCAAAACTGTGAAATAACACATATGGAATAATTTAGTAACCAAAAAAGTGTTAAACAAATCAAAATATATTTTATATTTGAGATTCTTCAAATAGCCACCTTTTGCCTTGATGACAGCTTTGCACACATTCTCTCAACCAGCTTCACCTGGAATGTTTTTCCAACAGTCTTGAAGGAGTTCCCACATATGCTGAGCACTTGTTGGCTGCTTTTCCTTCACTCTGCCGTCCGACTAATCCAAACCATCTCAATTGGGTTGAGGTCGGGGATTGTCTGTTCCTGTGGCGGTCCTCATGAGAGCCAGTTTCATCATAGCGCTTGATGGTTTTTGCGACTGCACTTGAAGAAACTTTCAAAGTTCTTGAAATGTTCCGTATTGACTGACTTCATGTCTTAAAGTAATGATGGACTGTCGTTTCTCTTTGCTTATTTGAGCTGTTCTTGCCATAATATGGACTTGGTATTTGACCAAATAGGGCTATCTTCTGTATACCACCCCTACCTTGTCACAACACAACTGACTGGCTCAAACGCATTAAGAAGGAAATTCCATTCCACAAATTAAATTTTAAGAAGGCACACCTGTTAATTGAAATGCATTCCAGGTGACTACCTCATGAAGCTGGTTGAGAGAATGCCAAGAGTGTGCAAAGCCGTCATCAAGGCAAAGGGAGCCTATTTGAAGAATCTCTAATATAAAATATATTTTGATTTGTTTAACACTTTTTTGGTTACTACATGATTCCATATGTGTTATTTCATAGTTTTGATGTCTTCACTATTATTCTACAACGTAAAAATAGTAAAAATAAAGAAAAACCCTTGAATGAGTAGGTGTGTCCAAACTTTTGACTGGTAGTGTATATTGAAAGCAGGTGGTTCCACACAGGTGTGGTTCCTGAGTTAATTAAGCAATTAACATCCCATCATGCTTAGGGTCATGTATAAAAATGCCCAGTTGCACATTATGTTGGCTAACATGTATAGAAGAAGAGATCTCAGTGACTTTGAAAGAAAGATCTGAAGGAGCATATTGGGTTTAAAGGGTGTGTGTTTGTCTGTGTGTGTGTGTGTGTGTGTGTGTTTGTCTGTGTGTGTGTGTGTGTGTGTGTGTGTGTGTGTGTGCGTGCGTGTGTGTGTGTGTATGTGTGTGTGTCAGTCACCTGATCTCAACCCAATTGAACATTTATGGGAGATTGTGGAGCGGACCAGAGACAGCGTTTCACCATCAACAAAACAACAAATGACGGAATTTGTCATGGAAGAATGGTGTCACATTCCTCCATTAGAGTCACTTGTAGAATCAGTGTACGTTGTTTTTTCTTTATTTTTACTTGTGGCAGTAAAACTTCCTCGCCTTTTTCTTCACATTTCCATTTCATTCATAGCACGGTAGTGAATTATATTGTGGTCCTCTGTAGCTCAGCTGGTAGAGCACGGCGCTTGTAACGCCAAGGTAGTGGGTTCGATCCCCGGGACCACCCATACACAAAAATGTATGCACGCATGACTGTAAGTCGCTTTGGATAAAAGCGTCTGCTAAATGGCTTATTATTATTATTATTATATTATTATTATTATTATATTGTCAACAACCAATTCACCAAACAGAGGTCAAACTACCGGTTCAAGGAATGCAAAAGAATAGAACATAATGTCTTTAGATTCTCCTCAGAATGGAAGGACGATAGAATGTCTATAGTAACGAGGTCCAGGTACTGGAAACAGCTTCACCAACATTCATTTCTCTCTCTCTCTCTCTCTCTCTCTCTCTCTCTCTCTCTCTCTCTCTCTCTCTCTCTCTCTCTCTCCCTCTCTCTCTCTCTCTCTCTCTCTCTCTCTCTCTCTCTCTCTCTCTCTCTCTCTCTCTCTCTCCTCTCTACTCGCTCTCTCCTCTCCTTCTCTCTCTCCCTGCCTCTCTCTCTCTCTACATCACAAGGAGACTTCTGTTGTGTAGCTTTGTAAAAGTACTGATTGTCATGAGTCAAACTGAAGCCTTAATCGGAAATGATCTGTTCTGAATTGATGGAGCTTCTAACCCAGGCAGGATTAACCCTGGTGGGGGAAGATGGAGCTCCTAACCCAGGAAGGATTACTACTGGTGGGGAAGATGGAGCTCCTAACCCAGGCAGGATTAACCTGTGTGGGGGGAAGATGGAGCTCCTAACCCAGGCAGGATTAACCCTGGTGGGGGAAGATGGAGCTCTAACCCAGGAAGGATTACCACTGGTGGGGGAAGATGGAGCTCCTAACCCAGGCAGGATTAACCCTGGTGGGGGGAAGATGGAGCTTCCAAACCAGGCAGGATTAACCCTGGTGGGGGAAGATGGAGCTCCTAACCCAGGC
>NW_028161275.1:0-5000 GCF_964263955.1 Coregonus lavaretus
TCACTCGCTGCCTGTGGGTGGGAACCGGCTTAGGGCTGTCTGTCTGTCCATCTGTCTGTCCCTCGCTCCAATTGGATAAGGCCACACCGGCCCGGTGGCCAATCGTTGCCTCTTGTGGCGAGGTATATGTACGGCTCTCGAAGTGGCGAGCGGCTCATTCAGACTTTCTGTGACTTTCTCAAGCTACCAATATGAGCGGAAGAGGCAAAACCGGAGGCAAGGCCAGGGCGAAGGCAAAGACCCGTTCATCCCGTGCTGGCCTCCAGTTCCCCGTGGGCCGTGTGCACAGGCTGCTGCGCAAAGGCAACTACGCCGAGCGTGTGGGCGCTGGCGCACCAGTCTACCTGGCCGCCGTACTCGAGTACCTGACTGCTGAGATCCTGGAGTTGGCCGGCAACGCTGCCCGTGACAACAAGAAGACTCGTATCATCCCCCGTCACCTGCAACTGGCCGTCCGTAACGACGAGGAGCTGAACAAACTGCTCGGCGGTGTGACCATCGCTCAGGGTGGTGTGCTGCCCAACATCCAGGCAGTCCTACTCCCCAAGAAGACCGAGAAGGCAGTCAAAGCCAAGTAAATTCGCTACTGCGACTTCAACTTGACTACTCAACCCCCAAAGGCTCTTTTAAGAGCCAACCACCTAGCTCTCCAAAAGCGCAAAGTACCTTTCTATGACCGCAATACATTGAGTGGGTGTATACACAACTATTTCGACATTCTGTGCCCACATGAGGCCTTGCATGAACAACAACACCTACTTGGCCTCATTTGCCATAGCAGGCTAGCATTAGATGATACGTGCCTATAAGCTGTCACTCTTGACTTTGGCGACTATTATTGCGCGTAAAGGGCCGGCGGCGTCCTATTGCGCGCGCACCGGGAGTTTGAGTTTTGGAGAGGCCGGGCCTCCCGTCCAATGGCCAACGGAGGAGGCCTGCGAAACGGGCCAATCGGGGTGGTGGGGAGATGGTGTCCAATCAGCAGGCGCCACTGCCGGCTTTATAAACTTCACATAGGCATTTCGAGGCTATACTCCCGACTGTCAGAGCAGCGCCATGGCCAGAACCAAGCAAACCGCTCGCAAATCCACCGGTGGCAAAGCCCCCAGGAAGCAGCTCGCCACTAAGGCTGCTCGCAAGAGTGCCCCGGCCACCGGCGGTGTGAAGAAGCCTCACCGTTACAGGCCCGGCACCGTGGCTCTGAGAGAGATCCGTCGTTACCAGAAGTCCACTGAGCTACTCATCCGCAAGCTGCCCTTCCAGCGCCTGGTGCGAGAAATCGCCCAGGACTTCAAGACCGACCTGCGCTTCCAGAGCTCCGCCGTGATGGCCCTACAGGAGGCTAGCGAGGCTTACCTGGTCGGCCTGTTCGAGGACACCAACCTGTGCGCCATCCACGCCAAGCGGGTGACCATCATGCCCAAGGACATCCAGCTGGCCCGCCGTATTCGCGGAGAGCGCGCATAAATGAGGATGACCTGAACTCGAATATCCCCCAAAGGCTCTTTTAAGAGCCACCTCCATATTTCCATCAAAAAGGCACAATTGTTCCATGTATACACGCACCTCTACATTAGCCACCATGTATGTTGTTCACTAACACGTCTAAAAGCTACGTATTGCACCTTTTTAGTTGCCTGAAGTCTAGCTTCAATGTTTGTGTGTGTGTATATACACAACCATCTGGCATCATCCACTTCCTTTGAACTATATAGTAACACAGTAAAATGCTTTACAAAGGAGGGGAAAAAGAAACGAGTGATAATATAGGCCGAATAGTAACAAGAATTGTGTTCAGATGAATAATTGACACTATTAGTTGTGTGTAATAATAGCCTTGCATGCAGTCCAGAAAAAACATTGCATGCCAACTTACTTTGAAAGTCCCATGTTGCAGTGCTGCTGAGAGACTCATGCAGAGGCCCAAACTTTACAATGGAGCACGGAGGCCATCTTGTGGTTAAATGTGGGTACTGCACCTCATGGTGAGTCCCTTTCAGCATTTGCTCTTTAGGCCAGCGTTTCCCAAACGCGGTCCTGGGGTCCACAAGGGGTGCGCGTTTTGCGTTTTGCCCTAGCACTCCACAACTGATTCTAATACTCCCAGCTTGATGATGATGAGTTGATTATTTGAATCAGCTGTGTAGTGCTAGGGCAAAAACTCCCAAAATGTGGCCCGAGTTTGGGAAACCCTGCTTTAGGCTAATACTAGCCTATTAGGATGACTTGGTTCGATCGCTTTAATGGCAACTGCTGAACTCTGGTTTCACTAATTACTTGTCCCAGGTCACCATTATGAATCCAATAGCAAAACAAATGTTTCAAAATAGCTCAATAGTGAAAAAAGGCCAGGAAATGATGGGTTCTCAGCAATATTTCACCAACAACCAATCACTATTCACGCATAGACATTAGGATCATCAACAAATATTCCTAAGTCATACTACAAAAGGGTTGTAACGAAATGGATTTGTCTGTTCAATGCAAGTTCAACGTCAAAGAAAAAGTGCATCACCACAACAAACGTGTCTTTAGATACACTGTAAAAAATGACTTTGTGGAATGTACTCAAGCTATTACAGTCAACAAAAGCACACGTCATATTGTTGAGTAGATCTTTTTGCTTGTTTTTATGAGTAGATAAGCTTGAGTAAGTTGAGTTGATGTGGTCCAATACATTGAGTAAAGATGATAGAGACGTAAAAAGGATTATATTACGTTGATTCGACTCAAATAGACATTGTGTTATTTTACCTGAATGATTCATCCTATTATGTATTTAGACCAACTTACTTTGGATTCACTCAATCACATCCCTTAAGAGAAAAGGTATCCGGACACCGGGAATCCATTTATTTAAACATCAACGGTTTGCAAAACATCTGTTATTATGAGTTGACAAATTACGTAATTGCAATCAACACTGCAGGTAAATCATGATTGCTGCAGGTAGGCAACACCGTAGAAATAGGAACTACAACACTAACAACAAGTGACATTTACTCCTGATGTACTGACTGACCTGTTGCAACCTCTACAACCACTGTGCTTATTATTTGACCCTGCTGGTCATCTATGAACGTTTGAACATCTTGGAGAAAAATGTGTGAAACCACTGCCTATATGAGGAGCTGTCGTTGTTTGTTTTATTACCACATACTTATGGAAATTGCACCGGTTGAGAGATGATGGCTCTCTTGTGCCTACGGTGAAGGGTACTTCTGATCCAGCAGGTGGTGCTAAGATCCCTCCCTATATGACTTGAATGATGAGTTGATTTATTCCTTATAGCTCCTAATGATTTTAAGGCCAGTGTTGGCAAACATTACTTGTGCTCCAGCAGGTGGCCATGACATCCCTCCCTATATGACTTGACTGACCAGTTAGTTGATGGACTCCTTATAGCTCCTAATGATTTTAAGGCCAGTGTTGGCAAACATGACTTCTGCTCCAGCAGGTGGCCATGAAATCCCCCCCTATATGACTTGACTGACCAGGTAGTTGATGGACTCCTTATAGCTCTTAATGATCTCAAGTGTCTGTGTTTTTATGTGGTTAGGAGTTTTGCTCACTGCGTGTCCCCCTTCCATTTCAGTGTTTCCCAACTCCAGCGGTAGAGTAGGCTACCCCCAACAGGACCCATTTTTCTTGTAGGCCTGGACAGCCACAGCTGATTGAACAACCTGTCACCTAAATTACCAAGTCCTCAATGAGTAGAATCAGGTGCAACAACAACAACAACAACAACAACAACAATATGAGGAGAGGGACACAGTGTACTAGCTGATCTCCCAGTTGTCACAGTTTGGCCTTGTGTTCCACATAGCCTATATCAGTATTTGAGTATGTTTCCCGCGCACGTTAGTTGCTTTCACGTCATCTTTGAAATCGCTCCTCCCTAGTCCCCTAGAACGAGCGCCCTCCCCTTTGCAACGCCTCCGAACATATAACAGAGGCGCGCTTTCTGTGCCGCCGGCCTCAATCAGGTCGACCAAACGCAGATAATAGCGCACCGCGCACCGGCGCTGAAATCATTCATTCACTTGAACTCAACTAGCGAACACACCATGTCCGGAAGAGGCAAAGGCGGCAAGGGACTCGGAAAAGGAGGCGCCAAGCGTCACCGCAAAGTTCTCCGCGATAACATCCAGGGAATCACCAAACCCGCTATCCGCCGTCTGGCTCGCCGCGGCGGCGTGAAGCGTATTTCCGGTCTGATCTACGAGGAGACCCGCGGTGTCCTGAAGGTGTTCCTGGAGAACGTGATCCGTGACGCAGTCACCTACACCGAGCACGCCAAGAGGAAGACCGTTACCGCCATGGACGTGGTCTACGCTCTGAAACGTCAGGGACGCACCCTGTACGGTTTCGGCGGTTAAACCCACTCTCTTCGGAACCTCAACACCCCGACTCGAACCCAAAGGCTCTTTTAAGAGCCACCCACATCCGCTTAAAATGGGCCCATTCCATGTAGTGTTATATATAACAAAAAATGTTTAGTATGCAATTTAGTAAGAAAGTATGAGCCACTTCGAGTGGACAGGGAGTATTAATTAGAGGATTCTAATGTCCCGTCCACTTTTAGCGCACAGAGGGAGGCCTATATCTGACAGTGGCAAAGTGTAAGAACGTTATTATTTTGGGTCAAGCAATAGTGGAATTTGGACAACATAAAGCAACCACGAGTCGGTAGACGTGGCTCGAAAAGAGGGGGACAGCGCGCACACACACACACACAGTCCAAAATGGGAGCCCTATGTCTGACGGTGCCAAAGTGGGCAATTCTATCACCAGCATTATTTGGCACAACAATCGTGCCATTTGGACACCTATTAAAGCCCCCCTTTTGAAACACACAATTCCCCATCGGTCACAGAGCATAGGCTATAGAGAGGAGGGAGGGAGGGAGGGAGGGAGGGAGGGAGGGAGGGAGGGAGGGAGCAAGCAAGCAGGGGAGTGTCTACGGCCGCTGACTTTGCTTAGCTTCCTCTTCATAAGAC
>NW_028161275.1:12500-22500 GCF_964263955.1 Coregonus lavaretus
CCCCCTGCAGCGCCAGAGGTGCCGGCGAGAGAGGTCATTAAAGCGTCATCCTGGCATCACCCGAAGGGCGGCCAGAAGAGACGCCGTTTATGACAGGCGAGGGGGAGAGAACGGAAGACGGCACAGCGCCTGCTGTGACCGAGCCCACTGTCCCCCCCCACTCTACCGTTGAGTGTATGGAGGAGAATGTTTTTTGTTGATGTGTGTAATAAAGAGTTGGCTCTACTTGACACTGTCAAGAAAGAGCCCCCTTTTCCATAATACATCCGAGAGCGTTCGACCTTCCTCACTCTCGCTCTCTCTCTTACCACTATGAGTGCAGCTCAGCCCACCATGGTGCGTTGCTGAATGCACACATAAGGCAGGTATATAAAAGGTATTAAGTGTACCTTATAGGACCTCACTTTACAGACTCCTAGGAGTGCCGTAGTGAGTGTCTCACATAGCAGGCTGCAGTCTCAGCCAGATAATGGCATGATGACGCGACCGCTATCCGGGACGGCGCTCTGTCTCAGGCTAACGCCTCAGTCAGTGCAGTTCAGACCCGTGCTGCGTTCACGGAGGGCCTGATTACTACGGTTACGGGCGTAACCACGTATCGGCGCCCCCGTTTCTCTCAGAACGCGCTGATAATAACCACATTGGGGGTGGCGCACTATCACAGACTAAGGTCTCTGTTAGTACGACCCAGACCCATGCTGCGTTCAAGAAGGGCCCGATTACCACGGTCACGAAGGTGCCCAGTGTATCGGCGCCCCCACCTTTTCCTGAACGCGCCCAGGCTCACCACACTGAGTGTAGTTCAGCCCACCAGGGGTGCAGAGCTGAACGCACACAGGAGGTGAAAGGAGGAATAATACCTAGACGCCGTCTTGGTTTATCTCAAAGAGAACTCACATTACAGACTCCAAGGAGTACTGTAGTGAGTGCCTCTCATAGCAGGCTGCAGTCTCAGTCAGGAGACATGATGACGCAGCCGCTAGTTGGGGATGGCGCACTATCGCAGACTAAGGTCTCGGTTAGTGCGATTCAGACCCATGCTGCGTTCACGGAGGGCCCGATTACCACGGTGACGAAGTTTCCCAGTGTATCGGCGCCCCCACTTCTTTCTGAACGCGCTAATACTCACCACACTGAGCGTAGTTCAGCCCACCAGAGGTGCAGAGCTGAACGCACACAGGAGGTGAAGGGAGGAAAGATACCAAGACACCGTCTTGGCTTATCTCAGGATACCTCACATTCAGCAGGCAGCTGTCTCTGTCCCAATGTGACATGAAGACGCAGCCGCTAGCCGGGAATGACGCCTTGCTGCAGGCTAATGCCTCAGTCAGCGCAGATCAGACCCGTGCGACGTTCACGGAGAGCGGGAATACCAGGGTTACAGGTATAACCAAGGTATGGACGCCTCCGAATTATTCTGAACGTGTCAATGCCCATGGCTATGAGCGCAGCTCACCACATATTGAGTGTGTCGTTGAACAGTCGCCTAAGACCAGTAAAGAGGCATTGTGGCACCACCGTGTGGTGTCAGTCAGAGATCACACCTTTCAGATTCTATTGAATTCTGTAAAGGATGAGTCTCATGTTAAGCGGCAGTCTCAGTCAGACAATGACATGATGACGCAATCGCTTTCCGGGCAGAGCGCTCTGTCTCAGGCCAGTACCTCAGACAGCGCAGTTCAGACCCGTGCTGCGTTCCTGGAGGGCAAGATTACTGGAGTTACGGTCGTAACCAACGTATCAAAGCCCCCGACTCACCCAGAACGAGCTGACGTATCCTCTCCCTTTCAAGGGGGGCCCGACTTGGGCTATTCCACCAACCCAGTGCTGGGGAATAGCGGCGGCGAGGGCCATAGAGGAATACAGGTCCTTCCTACTGGACGCACCACAGCTTCGTGCGCACCCGCTGTCTCTGCATTGCTGGCAGTGGCGTCGAAGCTGTACCCTCTCACGCTGGCTAGAACAGACGTTAGAGAAGGGTTATGCCCTCCAATTCCATCGGACCCCACCCCCGTTCAAGGGAGTGGTGGAAACGGTGATGAAAACGCCAGACAAAGTAGCCGCTCTGAGATCAGAGATTACGGAACTTTTGGCGAAGGAGGCGGTCACAGTAGTTCCCCGAGAGCAAAGGAACAAGGGGCTTTACTCGCCCTATTTCCTAGTGCCAAAAAAGACGGGGGGAGTGAGGCCGATTTTGGATTTACGCATTCTCAACGAGAGCATAACCAAACGGCCCTTCCGAATGCTGACGACAAAACGCCTACTGGAATGTGTTCAGAAGGGAGATTTTTGTACAAGCATAGACCTAAAGGACGCGTACTTTCATGTGCCGATACAATCGCGCCACAGAAAGTTTCTGCGGTTCGCCTTTCAAGGGGTGGCGTAAGAGTTCACGAGGATGCCGTTTGGGTACGCCCTGGCACCTCGAACGTTTTCCAAATGTGTGGAGGCGGCATTGGAACCGCTGCGTCGTCAAGGGATAAGGCTATTAGCCTACCTAGACGACCTGCTGATTCTCGCCCCGTCAGCAGAGCTGGCGTTCACACACACGACACAGACAGTGATTCATCTCACGCGTCTGGGGTTTGCTGTGAATTGGAAAAAGAGCGCACCCTGGCCCAGTCATCAGATTGTCTACCTGGGACTACAGCTAGACACTGTAATGATGAGGGCGCGAATTTCGGACCCTCGAAGGGCAGCATTGTTACTAGCCCTGAGGAAGTGTCGTCCGAATCACACAGTAACGGCGCTATCGATCATGTCACTTTTGGGTCTCATGTCGGCAGCCCACTCTGTGGTCCCGCTAGGGCTTCTGCACATGCGCAAAGCACAGCGGTGGTTCGCCCAACTAAGACTAGACCCAGTGCGTCAACGTCATCGGTTGGTGGTGGTTCCTCTCTCGCTAAGAGCAGACCTGGACTATTGGCGGAACCCGTGCGTTCTCACGCACGGAGTCCCGATGGGCAAGGTGTCATCCTACATTCCAGTGTTTACAGATGCCTCTCTGACTGGATGGGGAGGGACATGTCAGTCTCAAGCGATAGGAGGTGCATGGCCTCAATCAGGTCGTCACATCAACCTCCTAGAGTTGGAAACGGTGCGACTGGTCTTGACCCACTTCGCGTCTACCCTTCGGGGTCGCGATGTGTTGGTCTGGTCAGACAACCGAACCACAGTAGCTCACATAAACCGCCAGGGAGGGGTCAGGTCTCCTGCCCTTCATCGGGCGGCAGTGGAATTGTGGCTGTGGGCTCACAAGCACCTTCGCTCGTTGAGAGCAGCACACATTCCGGGCTACTTGAACGTAGGGGCAGACCTCATGTCAAGAGGGGGTCCTCGAGACGACGAGTGGTGTCTGCACCCGGACATTGTTCTACAGATTTGGGAACAATTCGGGAGAGCCGAGGTGGACCTGTCCGCGTCACGTGTGAACGCGCAGTGTCCCCTATGGTTCTCTCTGAGAAACCAGGACGAACCGCCATTGGGAAGAGACGCATTCGCGCACTACCTGTGGCCGAAAGTTCTCCTGTATGCATTCCCTCCGCTGTCTTGCATTCTCCCACTGCTAGCCAGGGTGAGGTCAGAGGAGCTGTCAGTGATACTGATAGCGCCCGATCGCCCGGGGGCTCCGTGGTTTGCAGAGATGAGTCAGATGTTGATTGCGCCACCCTGGCCAATTCCACATCAACGAGACGCGTTGACTCAGGCGGGAGGCTCGATAGGGCAATGGCCCATAATCGGCCAACCACTGAAGGCTTGGTTCCTGAATGGGACAGGTTAAAGCGCCGTGGGTTGTCTGATGCAGTGATCAGAACAATACAGGGCGCAAGAGCCGGTTCCACTTCTAGGGTGTATACCAGCAGATGGAACGTTTTCTCACGATGGTGTGATACACAGGACGTGGACCCCATGAGCTGTCAGGTAGAGAGTGTGCTCTCATTCCTACAGTCTATGTTTGATAAGCAGAAATCGCCCTCCACTATTCGAGTGTTTGCAGCGGCAATTTCAGCTGGTCATGAAGGTTTTAACGGAAAAAGTGTTTTCAGTCACCCTTTAGTGAAACGTTTCCTATTGGGAACGCAACGGCTTAGGCCAAGACCTAGAGCTACGCTGCCCAAGTGGGATTTGGCATTGGTTCTCGAAGCGCTATGTAAGTCGCCGTTCGAGCCATTGAATCAAATACCCCTCAAGATGCTGTCTATCAAGACGGCGCTGTTGCTCACCTTGACTACTGCTAAACGAGTCAGCGATTTGTGTGCACTGTCGACGAGACCCGACTGCCTTGCCATTAATGGCGATTTGAGCAGAGCGGTGTTACGTCCTAACCCGGCATTTGTGCCGAAGGTTATTAACAGTGCATATAGATCGCAGATCGTGGAATTGTGGGCTTTTCATCCCCTTCCCCATGGGGAGAGGAGTGAGGAAAAGCTTCACTGTCTGTGCCCAGTACGCGCTTTGGCGTGTTACGTTAGGCGCACAGCGGCGGTTAGGTCATCGCCTCAGCTGTTTGTGTGTCACGGTGCGGCTGCATTGGGTAGACCACTTTCAAAACAGCGTTTGTCTCATTGGCTTTGTGAAGGCATTGAGACGGCGTACGAGGCGGCGGGGCAACAACCGCCTCAGGGTATTAGAGCGCACTCCACTCGTGGAGTAGCAGCTTCTACTGCTCTTTTCAGAGGAACAGAGGTAGAGGATATTTGTAGAGCAGCGTCATGGTCGACACCGTCTCCTTTTATCCGTTTTCTATCTGTTGGATATGTCTTCTAACTCTTTGGCTCGGTCTGTACTCAGCGTGGCTGAAGGGAGATCATGAGCAGAATAGAGAAAGAAAGCAGGATTGTGAATAAGTTCATAAGTCCGCTTTTATTAGAAGTAACATATTATGGACATGTTTTCTAACTCTTTTGTTCGATCGAATTTCAGCAGAGCTGAAAGGCGTTCTTGAGCTAGAAAAGGAGGACAGAGCAGGACCTTGGACAGGTTCCAATCAGGTCCGCTCTGGTTAGGAAGACTTATGTCAAGAATAAGCCTTTTAAACTCCAATCTCGATTGCACTCAGCACAGCTGAAGGGGAATCTTGAGGTAGAGGAGGGAGAAGCAGGATGATAGACTGGTCTCTATCAGGTCCGCTTCGGATGAAGAGCATATTCTGTGGCATGTCTCCTGGCTGACAGTGTCAGCATATAGAAACATGTATTGAGTGGATAGAATGTGAGGTCATCTATCTGAGGTTCAGTTTAGTATGACTGGTATATTTTGTTCCATAGAATATTGAGGCACGGCTATCTGCTAGTCAGATTAGCACGGCGTCTATTCTATTGATCTGCCCAATAGCCATTGACATTGTCATTGAGCTAGATGGGGCGGGTCTATAACCGATGACGCGGTATATTGTGACGCCCTGATGGGTTTTTAGTCGCAGTACTGCGGGAATTGGTTGCAGCCATTGCTGGGCTTGACCTTTTCATTTTTTAATGGGAAGTGTTAGGCTCGGCAGGGAGTACATTTTGGAGCGTTTCGCTCCGCCTTAAACCACTAGGAGCATAGCTCCCCTATGGGGCGGAGCTCCACGATATAGAACGATTAGTTACCGGAGTGTAACTCCAGTTCTATGAGTGGAGCGGAGCCCCATAGGACTTAAGGCCCTACCGACCCTCTCTAGTCTCGCTGAAGATAATATCTCGGGAGGCAGATTGAGGGAACGGGGTTCCTTATATAGGGACACCTGTACTCCTATTGGCTGTAGGTGTGTGCATAATTTTGCTTCAGGCTGCATCTGCCTTAGGGCAGAGGGTAAACCACTAGGAGCATAGCTCCCCTATGGGGCTCCGCTCCACTCATAGAACTGGAGTTACACTCCGGTAACTAATCGGCTATTCCCGTTCAGAGGCAGGCTGCTGTGATGTGTTACAAGTGCCATGTAATAACAATAACAATACTATAGTGGCTTCGATTTCAAACTCAAGAGTGCACCCTCACCAGCTGTTTGTTTCCCATTTGGAGAGAAATAATGTGTGGATGTCATTTCGGACATTTTGGCGCTCACGCGAAATGACACAAAGTAACAAAGTCGGAGGGAAACAAAGTAGCCTCTCACTCGCTGCCTGTGGGTGGGAACCGGCTTAGGGCTGTCTGTCTGTCCATCTGTCTGTCCCTCGCTCCAATTGGATAAGGCCACACCGGCCCGGTGGCCAATCGTTGCCTCTTGTGGCGAGGTATATGTACGGCTCTCGAAGTGGCGAGCGGCTCATTCAGACTTTCTGTGACTTTCTCAAGCTACCAATATGAGCGGAAGAGGCAAAACCGGAGGCAAGGCCAGGGCGAAGGCAAAGACCCGTTCATCCCGTGCTGGCCTCCAGTTCCCCGTGGGCCGTGTGCACAGGCTGCTGCGCAAAGGCAACTACGCCGAGCGTGTGGGCGCTGGCGCACCAGTCTACCTGGCCGCCGTACTCGAGTACCTGACTGCTGAGATCCTGGAGTTGGCCGGCAACGCTGCCCGTGACAACAAGAAGACTCGTATCATCCCCCGTCACCTGCAACTGGCCGTCCGTAACGACGAGGAGCTGAACAAACTGCTCGGCGGTGTGACCATCGCTCAGGGTGGTGTGCTGCCCAACATCCAGGCAGTCCTACTCCCCAAGAAGACCGAGAAGGCAGTCAAAGCCAAGTAAATTCGCTACTGCGACTTCAACTTGACTACTCAACCCCCAAAGGCTCTTTTAAGAGCCAACCACCTAGCTCTCCAAAAGCGCAAAGTACCTTTCTATGACCGCAATACATTGAGTGGGTGTATACACAACTATTTCGACATTCTGTGCCCACATGAGGCCTTGCATGAACAACAACACCTACTTGGCCTCATTTGCCATAGCAGGCTAGCATTAGATGATACGTGCCTATAAGCTGTCACTCTTGACTTTGGCGACTATTATTGCGCGTAAAGGGCCGGCGGCGTCCTATTGCGCGCGCACCGGGAGTTTGAGTTTTGGAGAGGCCGGGCCTCCCGTCCAATGGCCAACGGAGGAGGCCTGCGAAACGGGCCAATCGGGGTGGTGGGGAGATGGTGTCCAATCAGCAGGCGCCACTGCCGGCTTTATAAACTTCACATAGGCATTTCGAGGCTATACTCCCGACTGTCAGAGCAGCGCCATGGCCAGAACCAAGCAAACCGCTCGCAAATCCACCGGTGGCAAAGCCCCCAGGAAGCAGCTCGCCACTAAGGCTGCTCGCAAGAGTGCCCCGGCCACCGGCGGTGTGAAGAAGCCTCACCGTTACAGGCCCGGCACCGTGGCTCTGAGAGAGATCCGTCGTTACCAGAAGTCCACTGAGCTACTCATCCGCAAGCTGCCCTTCCAGCGCCTGGTGCGAGAAATCGCCCAGGACTTCAAGACCGACCTGCGCTTCCAGAGCTCCGCCGTGATGGCCCTACAGGAGGCTAGCGAGGCTTACCTGGTCGGCCTGTTCGAGGACACCAACCTGTGCGCCATCCACGCCAAGCGGGTGACCATCATGCCCAAGGACATCCAGCTGGCCCGCCGTATTCGCGGAGAGCGCGCATAAATGAGGATGACCTGAACTCGAATATCCCCCAAAGGCTCTTTTAAGAGCCACCTCCATATTTCCATCAAAAAGGCACAATTGTTCCATGTATACACGCACCTCTACATTAGCCACCATGTATGTTGTTCACTAACACGTCTAAAAGCTACGTATTGCACCTTTTTAGTTGCCTGAAGTCTAGCTTCAATGTTTGTGTGTGTGTATATACACAACCATCTGGCATCATCCACTTCCTTTGAACTATATAGTAACACAGTAAAATGCTTTACAAAGGAGGGGAAAAAGAAACGAGTGATAATATAGGCCGAATAGTAACAAGAATTGTGTTCAGATGAATAATTGACACTATTAGTTGTGTGTAATAATAGCCTTGCATGCAGTCCAGAAAAAACATTGCATGCCAACTTACTTTGAAAGTCCCATGTTGCAGTGCTGCTGAGAGACTCATGCAGAGGCCCAAACTTTACAATGGAGCACGGAGGCCATCTTGTGGTTAAATGTGGGTACTGCACCTCATGGTGAGTCCCTTTCAGCATTTGCTCTTTAGGCCAGCGTTTCCCAAACGCGGTCCTGGGGTCCACAAGGGGTGCGCGTTTTGCGTTTTGCCCTAGCACTCCACAACTGATTCTAATACTCCCAGCTTGATGATGATGAGTTGATTATTTGAATCAGCTGTGTAGTGCTAGGGCAAAAACTCCCAAAATGTGGCCCGAGTTTGGGAAACCCTGCTTTAGGCTAATACTAGCCTATTAGGATGACTTGGTTCGATCGCTTTAATGGCAACTGCTGAACTCTGGTTTCACTAATTACTTGTCCCAGGTCACCATTATGAATCCAATAGCAAAACAAATGTTTCAAAATAGCTCAATAGTGAAAAAAGGCCAGGAAATGATGGGTTCTCAGCAATATTTCACCAACAACCAATCACTATTCACGCATAGACATTAGGATCATCAACAAATATTCCTAAGTCATACTACAAAAGGGTTGTAACGAAATGGATTTGTCTGTTCAATGCAAGTTCAACGTCAAAGAAAAAGTGCATCACCACAACAAACGTGTCTTTAGATACACTGTAAAAAATGACTTTGTGGAATGTACTCAAGCTATTACAGTCAACAAAAGCACACGTCATATTGTTGAGTAGATCTTTTTGCTTGTTTTTATGAGTAGATAAGCTTGAGTAAGTTGAGTTGATGTGGTCCAATACATTGAGTAAAGATGATAGAGACGTAAAAAGGATTATATTACGTTGATTCGACTCAAATAGACATTGTGTTATTTTACCTGAATGATTCATCCTATTATGTATTTAGACCAACTTACTTTGGATTCACTCAATCACATCCCTTAAGAGAAAAGGTATCCGGACACCGGGAATCCATTTATTTAAACATCAACGGTTTGCAAAACATCTGTTATTATGAGTTGACAAATTACGTAATTGCAATCAACACTGCAGGTAAATCATGATTGCTGCAGGTAGGCAACACCGTAGAAATAGGAACTACAACACTAACAACAAGTGACATTTACTCCTGATGTACTGACTGACCTGTTGCAACCTCTACAACCACTGTGCTTATTATTTGACCCTGCTGGTCATCTATGAACGTTTGAACATCTTGGAGAAAAATGTGTGAAACCACTGCCTATATGAGGAGCTGTCGTTGTTTGTTTTATTACCACATACTTATGGAAATTGCACCGGTTGAGAGATGATGGCTCTCTTGTGCCTACGGTGAAGGGTACTTCTGATCCAGCAGGTGGTGCTAAGATCCCTCCCTATATGACTTGAATGATGAGTTGATTTATTCCTTATAGCTCCTAATGATTTTAAGGCCAGTGTTGGCAAACATTACTTGTGCTCCAGCAGGTGGCCATGACATCCCTCCCTATATGACTTGACTGACCAGTTAGTTGATGGACTCCTTATAGCTCCTAATGATTTTAAGGCCAGTGTTGGCAAACATGACTTCTGCTCCAGCAGGTGGCCATGAAATCCCCCCCTATATGACTTGACTGACCAGGTAGTTGATGGACTCCTTATAGCTCTTAATGATCTCAAGTGTCTGTGTTTTTATGTGGTTAGGAGTTTTGCTCACTGCGTGTCCCCCTTCCATTTCAGTGTTTCCCAACTCCAGCGGTAGAGTAGGCTACCCCCAACAGGACCCATTTTTCTTGTAGGCCTGGACAGCCACAGCTGATTGAACAACCTGTCACCTAAATTACCAAGTCCTCAATGAGTAGAATCAGGTGCAACAACAACAACAACAACAACAACAACAATATGAGGAGAGGGACACAGTGTACTAGCTGATCTCCCAGTTGTCACAGTTTGGCCTTGTGTTCCACATAGCCTATATCAGTATTTGAGTATGTTTCCCGCGCACGTTAGTTGCTTTCACGTCATCTTTGAAATCGCTCCTCCCTAGTCCCC
>NW_028161275.1:30000-35000 GCF_964263955.1 Coregonus lavaretus
ACGACGTGGAGAAGAACAACTCCCGCGTCAAGATCGCAGTCAAGAGCCTCGTCACCAAGGGTACCCTGGTCCAGACCAAGGGCACCGGTGCATCCGGCTCCTTCAAGCTCAACAAGAAAGCCGTCGAGGCGAAGAAGCCCGCCAAGAAAGCCGCAGTCCCCAAAGTAAAGAAGGTGGCCGCCAAGAAGCCCGCCGCGGCGAAGAAGCCCAAGAAGGTAGCAGCCAAGAAGGCCGTCGCCGCAAAGAAGTCCCCCAAGAAGGCCAAGAAGCCCGCTACACCCAAAAAGGCCGCCAAGAGCCCCAAGAAGGTGAAGAAGCCCGCCGCAGCGGCCAAGAAGGCAGCCAAGAGCCCCAAGAAGGCTACAAAGGCAGCCAAGCCCAAAGCCGCCAAGCCCAAGGCAGCCAAGGCCAAGAAGGCAGCCCCCAAGAAGAAGTAAACCTATTACAAACAGTGTTCTACTCGATACATGTTGTACCACAAAAGGCTCTTTTAAGAGCCACCCACCTCTTTCCATAGAAAGCGCATTGATTTCCATGTACTACCTGTCGTGGAAAAGAAATTACGCACACTAGGCTACTTTTACGCACACAACATTGTCCCACTCTGGGTGTGTGCGAAGGGAGAGGCATATAATAGAGGGCCAAAATGGCTCAGAAATTCGACCTCACGAGTGCACCCTCACCAGCCATTTTTATATATGAGCCACTGGGCTATTCCCGTTCAGAGGCAGGCTGCTGTGATGTGTTACAAGTGCCATGTAATAACAATAACAATACTATAGTGGCTTCGAATTGAAACTCACGAGTGCACCCTCAACAGCCATTTTTATATATGAGCCACTGGGCTATTCCCGTTCAGAGGCAGGCTGCTGTGATGTGTTACAAGTGCCATGTAATAACAATAACAATACTATAGTGGCTTCGATTTCAAACTCAAGAGTGCACCCTCACCAGCTGTTTGTTTCCCATTTGGAGAGAAATAATGTGTGGATGTCATTTCGGACATTTTGGCGCTCACGCGAAATGACACAAAGTAACAAAGTCGGAGGGAAACAAAGTAGCCTCTCACTCGCTGCCTGTGGGTGGGAACCGGCTTAGGGCTGTCTGTCTGTCCATCTGTCTGTCCCTCGCTCCAATTGGATAAGGCCACACCGGCCCGGTGGCCAATCGTTGCCTCTTGTGGCGAGGTATATGTACGGCTCTCGAAGTGGCGAGCGGCTCATTCAGACTTTCTGTGACTTTCTCAAGCTACCAATATGAGCGGAAGAGGCAAAACCGGAGGCAAGGCCAGGGCGAAGGCAAAGACCCGTTCATCCCGTGCTGGCCTCCAGTTCCCCGTGGGCCGTGTGCACAGGCTGCTGCGCAAAGGCAACTACGCCGAGCGTGTGGGCGCTGGCGCACCAGTCTACCTGGCCGCCGTACTCGAGTACCTGACTGCTGAGATCCTGGAGTTGGCCGGCAACGCTGCCCGTGACAACAAGAAGACTCGTATCATCCCCCGTCACCTGCAACTGGCCGTCCGTAACGACGAGGAGCTGAACAAACTGCTCGGCGGTGTGACCATCGCTCAGGGTGGTGTGCTGCCCAACATCCAGGCAGTCCTACTCCCCAAGAAGACCGAGAAGGCAGTCAAAGCCAAGTAAATTCGCTACTGCGACTTCAACTTGACTACTCAACCCCCAAAGGCTCTTTTAAGAGCCAACCACCTAGCTCTCCAAAAGCGCAAAGTACCTTTCTATGACCGCAATACATTGAGTGGGTGTATACACAACTATTTCGACATTCTGTGCCCACATGAGGCCTTGCATGAACAACAACACCTACTTGGCCTCATTTGCCATAGCAGGCTAGCATTAGATGATACGTGCCTATAAGCTGTCACTCTTGACTTTGGCGACTATTATTGCGCGTAAAGGGCCGGCGGCGTCCTATTGCGCGCGCACCGGGAGTTTGAGTTTTGGAGAGGCCGGGCCTCCCGTCCAATGGCCAACGGAGGAGGCCTGCGAAACGGGCCAATCGGGGTGGTGGGGAGATGGTGTCCAATCAGCAGGCGCCACTGCCGGCTTTATAAACTTCACATAGGCATTTCGAGGCTATACTCCCGACTGTCAGAGCAGCGCCATGGCCAGAACCAAGCAAACCGCTCGCAAATCCACCGGTGGCAAAGCCCCCAGGAAGCAGCTCGCCACTAAGGCTGCTCGCAAGAGTGCCCCGGCCACCGGCGGTGTGAAGAAGCCTCACCGTTACAGGCCCGGCACCGTGGCTCTGAGAGAGATCCGTCGTTACCAGAAGTCCACTGAGCTACTCATCCGCAAGCTGCCCTTCCAGCGCCTGGTGCGAGAAATCGCCCAGGACTTCAAGACCGACCTGCGCTTCCAGAGCTCCGCCGTGATGGCCCTACAGGAGGCTAGCGAGGCTTACCTGGTCGGCCTGTTCGAGGACACCAACCTGTGCGCCATCCACGCCAAGCGGGTGACCATCATGCCCAAGGACATCCAGCTGGCCCGCCGTATTCGCGGAGAGCGCGCATAAATGAGGATGACCTGAACTCGAATATCCCCCAAAGGCTCTTTTAAGAGCCACCTCCATATTTCCATCAAAAAGGCACAATTGTTCCATGTATACACGCACCTCTACATTAGCCACCATGTATGTTGTTCACTAACACGTCTAAAAGCTACGTATTGCACCTTTTTAGTTGCCTGAAGTCTAGCTTCAATGTTTGTGTGTGTGTATATACACAACCATCTGGCATCATCCACTTCCTTTGAACTATATAGTAACACAGTAAAATGCTTTACAAAGGAGGGGAAAAAGAAACGAGTGATAATATAGGCCGAATAGTAACAAGAATTGTGTTCAGATGAATAATTGACACTATTAGTTGTGTGTAATAATAGCCTTGCATGCAGTCCAGAAAAAACATTGCATGCCAACTTACTTTGAAAGTCCCATGTTGCAGTGCTGCTGAGAGACTCATGCAGAGGCCCAAACTTTACAATGGAGCACGGAGGCCATCTTGTGGTTAAATGTGGGTACTGCACCTCATGGTGAGTCCCTTTCAGCATTTGCTCTTTAGGCCAGCGTTTCCCAAACGCGGTCCTGGGGTCCACAAGGGGTGCGCGTTTTGCGTTTTGCCCTAGCACTCCACAACTGATTCTAATACTCCCAGCTTGATGATGATGAGTTGATTATTTGAATCAGCTGTGTAGTGCTAGGGCAAAAACTCCCAAAATGTGGCCCGAGTTTGGGAAACCCTGCTTTAGGCTAATACTAGCCTATTAGGATGACTTGGTTCGATCGCTTTAATGGCAACTGCTGAACTCTGGTTTCACTAATTACTTGTCCCAGGTCACCATTATGAATCCAATAGCAAAACAAATGTTTCAAAATAGCTCAATAGTGAAAAAAGGCCAGGAAATGATGGGTTCTCAGCAATATTTCACCAACAACCAATCACTATTCACGCATAGACATTAGGATCATCAACAAATATTCCTAAGTCATACTACAAAAGGGTTGTAACGAAATGGATTTGTCTGTTCAATGCAAGTTCAACGTCAAAGAAAAAGTGCATCACCACAACAAACGTGTCTTTAGATACACTGTAAAAAATGACTTTGTGGAATGTACTCAAGCTATTACAGTCAACAAAAGCACACGTCATATTGTTGAGTAGATCTTTTTGCTTGTTTTTATGAGTAGATAAGCTTGAGTAAGTTGAGTTGATGTGGTCCAATACATTGAGTAAAGATGATAGAGACGTAAAAAGGATTATATTACGTTGATTCGACTCAAATAGACATTGTGTTATTTTACCTGAATGATTCATCCTATTATGTATTTAGACCAACTTACTTTGGATTCACTCAATCACATCCCTTAAGAGAAAAGGTATCCGGACACCGGGAATCCATTTATTTAAACATCAACGGTTTGCAAAACATCTGTTATTATGAGTTGACAAATTACGTAATTGCAATCAACACTGCAGGTAAATCATGATTGCTGCAGGTAGGCAACACCGTAGAAATAGGAACTACAACACTAACAACAAGTGACATTTACTCCTGATGTACTGACTGACCTGTTGCAACCTCTACAACCACTGTGCTTATTATTTGACCCTGCTGGTCATCTATGAACGTTTGAACATCTTGGAGAAAAATGTGTGAAACCACTGCCTATATGAGGAGCTGTCGTTGTTTGTTTTATTACCACATACTTATGGAAATTGCACCGGTTGAGAGATGATGGCTCTCTTGTGCCTACGGTGAAGGGTACTTCTGATCCAGCAGGTGGTGCTAAGATCCCTCCCTATATGACTTGAATGATGAGTTGATTTATTCCTTATAGCTCCTAATGATTTTAAGGCCAGTGTTGGCAAACATTACTTGTGCTCCAGCAGGTGGCCATGACATCCCTCCCTATATGACTTGACTGACCAGTTAGTTGATGGACTCCTTATAGCTCCTAATGATTTTAAGGCCAGTGTTGGCAAACATGACTTCTGCTCCAGCAGGTGGCCATGAAATCCCCCCCTATATGACTTGACTGACCAGGTAGTTGATGGACTCCTTATAGCTCTTAATGATCTCAAGTGTCTGTGTTTTTATGTGGTTAGGAGTTTTGCTCACTGCGTGTCCCCCTTCCATTTCAGTGTTTCCCAACTCCAGCGGTAGAGTAGGCTACCCCCAACAGGACCCATTTTTCTTGTAGGCCTGGACAGCCACAGCTGATTGAACAACCTGTCACCTAAATTACCAAGTCCTCAATGAGTAGAATCAGGTGCAACAACAACAACAACAACAACAACAACAATATGAGGAGAGGGACACAGTGTACTAGCTGATCTCCCAGTTGTCACAGTTTGGCCTTGTGTTCCACATAGCCTATATCAGTATTTGAGTATGTTTCCCGCGCACGTTAGTTGCTTTCACGTCATCTTTGAAATCGCTCCTCCCTAGTCCCCTAGAACGAGCGCCCTCCCCTTTGCAACG
>NW_028161275.1:42500-55000 GCF_964263955.1 Coregonus lavaretus
GGAGGATATTCCTCTTGAGGATGTGCTATCAGTGTTAGTCTCAGCTGAGGCATCATCTGAGGGCACTGACTCAGGAGATGACAGGGCTATTGGGGAAGAAATGAATATTCTATTGGAACAATTCATTACACTGACCCAGATGTTTAACACCCCTTTTCCTTCGGGAAATTGTGAGGTCATTACATCCCTGGATGATGACGCCACAGCCTCTCTGTGCCTGAATTCTCAGGTCTCATTGAGTGGGCTGCTAAACAGCGGGAGATTAAGCTGCCCCCCATTCCCTCCAACCCGGAAGTGGATATGAGGAAGGGCGGCCGTTACTCTCGCTACAGCTTGGCGTCAGACGGCGGCCTCCAGCAGCAAGGGAGCGGGCCTCGCCCCCCCCCTGCAGCGCCAGAGGTGCCGGCGAGAGAGGTCATTAAAGCGTCATCCTGGCATCACCCGAAGGGCGGCCAGAAGAGACGCCGTTTATGACAGGCGAGGGGGAGAGAACGGAAGACGGCACAGCGCCTGCTGTGACCGAGCCCACTGTCCCCCCCCACTCTACCGTTGAGTGTATGGAGGAGAATGTTTTTTGTTGATGTGTGTAATAAAGAGTTGGCTCTACTTGACACTGTCAAGAAAGAGCCCCCTTTTCCATAATACATCCGAGAGCGTTCGACCTTCCTCACTCTCGCTCTCTCTCTTACCACTATGAGTGCAGCTCAGCCCACCATGGTGCGTTGCTGAATGCACACATAAGGCAGGTATATAAAAGGTATTAAGTGTACCTTATAGGACCTCACTTTACAGACTCCTAGGAGTGCCGTAGTGAGTGTCTCACATAGCAGGCTGCAGTCTCAGCCAGATAATGGCATGATGACGCGACCGCTATCCGGGACGGCGCTCTGTCTCAGGCTAACGCCTCAGTCAGTGCAGTTCAGACCCGTGCTGCGTTCACGGAGGGCCTGATTACTACGGTTACGGGCGTAACCACGTATCGGCGCCCCCGTTTCTCTCAGAACGCGCTGATAATAACCACATTGGGGGTGGCGCACTATCACAGACTAAGGTCTCTGTTAGTACGACCCAGACCCATGCTGCGTTCAAGAAGGGCCCGATTACCACGGTCACGAAGGTGCCCAGTGTATCGGCGCCCCCACCTTTTCCTGAACGCGCCCAGGCTCACCACACTGAGTGTAGTTCAGCCCACCAGGGGTGCAGAGCTGAACGCACACAGGAGGTGAAAGGAGGAATAATACCTAGACGCCGTCTTGGTTTATCTCAAAGAGAACTCACATTACAGACTCCAAGGAGTACTGTAGTGAGTGCCTCTCATAGCAGGCTGCAGTCTCAGTCAGGAGACATGATGACGCAGCCGCTAGTTGGGGATGGCGCACTATCGCAGACTAAGGTCTCGGTTAGTGCGATTCAGACCCATGCTGCGTTCACGGAGGGCCCGATTACCACGGTGACGAAGTTTCCCAGTGTATCGGCGCCCCCACTTCTTTCTGAACGCGCTAATACTCACCACACTGAGCGTAGTTCAGCCCACCAGAGGTGCAGAGCTGAACGCACACAGGAGGTGAAGGGAGGAAAGATACCAAGACACCGTCTTGGCTTATCTCAGGATACCTCACATTCAGCAGGCAGCTGTCTCTGTCCCAATGTGACATGAAGACGCAGCCGCTAGCCGGGAATGACGCCTTGCTGCAGGCTAATGCCTCAGTCAGCGCAGATCAGACCCGTGCGACGTTCACGGAGAGCGGGAATACCAGGGTTACAGGTATAACCAAGGTATGGACGCCTCCGAATTATTCTGAACGTGTCAATGCCCATGGCTATGAGCGCAGCTCACCACATATTGAGTGTGTCGTTGAACAGTCGCCTAAGACCAGTAAAGAGGCATTGTGGCACCACCGTGTGGTGTCAGTCAGAGATCACACCTTTCAGATTCTATTGAATTCTGTAAAGGATGAGTCTCATGTTAAGCGGCAGTCTCAGTCAGACAATGACATGATGACGCAATCGCTTTCCGGGCAGAGCGCTCTGTCTCAGGCCAGTACCTCAGACAGCGCAGTTCAGACCCGTGCTGCGTTCCTGGAGGGCAAGATTACTGGAGTTACGGTCGTAACCAACGTATCAAAGCCCCCGACTCACCCAGAACGAGCTGACGTATCCTCTCCCTTTCAAGGGGGGCCCGACTTGGGCTATTCCACCAACCCAGTGCTGGGGAATAGCGGCGGCGAGGGCCATAGAGGAATACAGGTCCTTCCTACTGGACGCACCACAGCTTCGTGCGCACCCGCTGTCTCTGCATTGCTGGCAGTGGCGTCGAAGCTGTACCCTCTCACGCTGGCTAGAACAGACGTTAGAGAAGGGTTATGCCCTCCAATTCCATCGGACCCCACCCCCGTTCAAGGGAGTGGTGGAAACGGTGATGAAAACGCCAGACAAAGTAGCCGCTCTGAGATCAGAGATTACGGAACTTTTGGCGAAGGAGGCGGTCACAGTAGTTCCCCGAGAGCAAAGGAACAAGGGGCTTTACTCGCCCTATTTCCTAGTGCCAAAAAAGACGGGGGGAGTGAGGCCGATTTTGGATTTACGCATTCTCAACGAGAGCATAACCAAACGGCCCTTCCGAATGCTGACGACAAAACGCCTACTGGAATGTGTTCAGAAGGGAGATTTTTGTACAAGCATAGACCTAAAGGACGCGTACTTTCATGTGCCGATACAATCGCGCCACAGAAAGTTTCTGCGGTTCGCCTTTCAAGGGGTGGCGTACGAGTTCACGAGGATGCCGTTTGGGTACGCCTTGGCACCTCGAACGTTTTCCAAATGTGTGGAGGCGGCATTGGAACCGCTGCGTCGTCAAGGGATAAGGCTATTAGCCTACCTAGACGACCTGCTGATTCTCGCCCCGTCAGCAGAGCTGGCGTTCACACACACGACACAGACAGTGATTCATCTCACACGTCTGGGGTTTGCTGTGAATTGGAAAAAGAGCGCACCCTGGCCCAGTCATCAGATTGTCTACCTGGGACTACAGCTAGACACTGTAATGATGAGGGCGCGAATTTCGGACCCTCGAAGGGCAGCATTGTTACTAGCCCTGAGGAAGTGTCGTCCGAATCACACAGTAACGGCGCTATCGATCATGTCACTTTTGGGTCTCATGTCGGCAGCCCACTCTGTGGTCCCGCTAGGGCTTCTGCACATGCGCAAAGCACAGCGGTGGTTCGCCCAACTAAGACTAGACCCAGTGCGTCAACGTCATCGGTTGGTGGTGGTTCCTCTCTCGCTAAGAGCAGACCTGGACTATTGGCGGAACCCGTGCGTTCTCACGCACGGAGTCCCGATGGGCAAGGTGTCATCCTACATTCCAGTGTTTACAGATGCCTCTCTGACTGGATGGGGAGGGACATGTCAGTCTCAAGCGATAGGAGGTGCATGGCCTCAATCAGGTCGTCACATCAACCTCCTAGAGTTGGAAACGGTGCGACTGGTCTTGACCCACTTCGCGTCTACCCTTCGGGGTCGCGATGTGTTGGTCTGGTCAGACAACCGAACCACAGTAGCTCACATAAACCGCCAGGGAGGGGTCAGGTCTCCTGCCCTTCATCGGGCGGCAGTGGAATTGTGGCTGTGGGCTCACAAGCACCTTCGCTCGTTGAGAGCAGCACACATTCCGGGCTACTTGAACGTAGGGGCAGACCTCATGTCAAGAGGGGGTCCTCGAGACGACGAGTGGTGTCTGCACCCGGACATTGTTCTACAGATTTGGGAACAATTCGGGAGAGCCGAGGTGGACCTGTCCGCGTCACGTGTGAACGCGCAGTGTCCCCTATGGTTCTCTCTGAGAAACCAGGACGAACCGCCATTGGGAAGAGACGCATTCGCGCACTACCTGTGGCCGAAAGTTCTCCTGTATGCATTCCCTCCGCTGTCTTGCATTCTCCCACTGCTAGCCAGGGTGAGGTCAGAGGAGCTGTCAGTGATACTGATAGCGCCCGATCGCCCGGGGGCTCCGTGGTTTGCAGAGATGAGTCAGATGTTGATTGCGCCACCCTGGCCAATTCCACATCAACGAGACGCGTTGACTCAGGCGGGAGGCTCGATAGGGCAATGGCCCATAATCGGCCAACCACTGAAGGCTTGGTTCCTGAATGGGACAGGTTAAAGCGCCGTGGGTTGTCTGATGCAGTGATCAGAACAATACAGGGCGCAAGAGCCGGTTCCACTTCTAGGGTGTATACCAGCAGATGGAACGTTTTCTCACGATGGTGTGATACACAGGACGTGGACCCCATGAGCTGTCAGGTAGAGAGTGTGCTCTCATTCCTACAGTCTATGTTTGATAAGCAGAAATCGCCCTCCACTATTCGAGTGTTTGCAGCGGCAATTTCAGCTGGTCATGAAGGTTTTAACGGAAAAAGTGTTTTCAGTCACCCTTTAGTGAAACGTTTCCTATTGGGAACGCAACGGCTTAGGCCAAGACCTAGAGCTACGCTGCCCAAGTGGGATTTGGCATTGGTTCTCGAAGCGCTATGTAAGTCGCCGTTCGAGCCATTGAATCAAATACCCCTCAAGATGCTGTCTATCAAGACGGCGCTGTTGCTCACCTTGACTACTGCTAAACGAGTCAGCGATTTGTGTGCACTGTCGACGAGACCCGACTGCCTTGCCATTAATGGCGATTTGAGCAGAGCGGTGTTACGTCCTAACCCGGCATTTGTGCCGAAGGTTATTAACAGTGCATATAGATCGCAGATCGTGGAATTGTGGGCTTTTCATCCCCTTCCCCATGGGGAGAGGAGTGAGGAAAAGCTTCACTGTCTGTGCCCAGTACGCGCTTTGGCGTGTTACGTTAGGCGCACAGCGGCGGTTAGGTCATCGCCTCAGCTGTTTGTGTGTCACGGTGCGGCTGCATTGGGTAGACCACTTTCAAAACAGCGTTTGTCTCATTGGCTTTGTGAAGGCATTGAGACGGCGTACGAGGCGGCGGGGCAACAACCGCCTCAGGGTATTAGAGCGCACTCCACTCGTGGAGTAGCAGCTTCTACTGCTCTTTTCAGAGGAACAGAGGTAGAGGATATTTGTAGAGCAGCGTCATGGTCGACACCGTCTCCTTTTATCCGTTTTCTATCTGTTGGATATGTCTTCTAACTCTTTGGCTCGGTCTGTACTCAGCGTGGCTGAAGGGAGATCATGAGCAGAATAGAGAAAGAAAGCAGGATTGTGAATAAGTTCATAAGTCCGCTTTTATTAGAAGTAACATATTATGGACATGTTTTCTAACTCTTTTGTTCGATCGAATTTCAGCAGAGCTGAAAGGCGTTCTTGAGCTAGAAAAGGAGGACAGAGCAGGACCTTGGACAGGTTCCAATCAGGTCCGCTCTGGTTAGGAAGACTTATGTCAAGAATAAGCCTTTTAAACTCCAATCTCGATTGCACTCAGCACAGCTGAAGGGGAATCTTGAGGTAGAGGAGGGAGAAGCAGGATGATAGACTGGTCTCTATCAGGTCCGCTTCGGATGAAGAGCATATTCTGTGGCATGTCTCCTGGCTGACAGTGTCAGCATATAGAAACATGTATTGAGTGGATAGAATGTGAGGTCATCTATCTGAGGTTCAGTTTAGTATGACTGGTATATTTTGTTCCATAGAATATTGAGGCACGGCTATCTGCTAGTCAGATTAGCACGGCGTCTATTCTATTGATCTGCCCAATAGCCATTGACATTGTCATTGAGCTAGATGGGGCGGGTCTATAACCGATGACGCGGTATATTGTGACGCCCTGATGGGTTTTTAGTCGCAGTACTGCGGGAATTGGTTGCAGCCATTGCTGGGCTTGACCTTTTCATTTTTTAATGGGAAGTGTTAGGCTCGGCAGGGAGTACATTTTGGAGCGTTTCGCTCCGCCTTAAACCACTAGGAGCATAGCTCCCCTATGGGGCGGAGCTCCACGATATAGAACGATTAGTTACCGGAGTGTAACTCCAGTTCTATGAGTGGAGCGGAGCCCCATAGGACTTAAGGCCCTACCGACCCTCTCTAGTCTCGCTGAAGATAATATCTCGGGAGGCAGATTGAGGGAACGGGGTTCCTTATATAGGGACACCTGTACTCCTATTGGCTGTAGGTGTGTGCATAATTTTGCTTCAGGCTGCATCTGCCTTAGGGCAGAGGGTAAACCACTAGGAGCATAGCTCCCCTATGGGGCTCCGCTCCACTCATAGAACTGGAGTTACACTCCGGTAACTAATCGGCTATTCCCGTTCAGAGGCAGGCTGCTGTGATGTGTTACAAGTGCCATGTAATAACAATAACAATACTATAGTGGCTTCGATTTCAAACTCAAGAGTGCACCCTCACCAGCTGTTTGTTTCCCATTTGGAGAGAAATAATGTGTGGATGTCATTTCGGACATTTTGGCGCTCACGCGAAATGACACAAAGTAACAAAGTCGGAGGGAAACAAAGTAGCCTCTCACTCGCTGCCTGTGGGTGGGAACCGGCTTAGGGCTGTCTGTCTGTCCATCTGTCTGTCCCTCGCTCCAATTGGATAAGGCCACACCGGCCCGGTGGCCAATCGTTGCCTCTTGTGGCGAGGTATATGTACGGCTCTCGAAGTGGCGAGCGGCTCATTCAGACTTTCTGTGACTTTCTCAAGCTACCAATATGAGCGGAAGAGGCAAAACCGGAGGCAAGGCCAGGGCGAAGGCAAAGACCCGTTCATCCCGTGCTGGCCTCCAGTTCCCCGTGGGCCGTGTGCACAGGCTGCTGCGCAAAGGCAACTACGCCGAGCGTGTGGGCGCTGGCGCACCAGTCTACCTGGCCGCCGTACTCGAGTACCTGACTGCTGAGATCCTGGAGTTGGCCGGCAACGCTGCCCGTGACAACAAGAAGACTCGTATCATCCCCCGTCACCTGCAACTGGCCGTCCGTAACGACGAGGAGCTGAACAAACTGCTCGGCGGTGTGACCATCGCTCAGGGTGGTGTGCTGCCCAACATCCAGGCAGTCCTACTCCCCAAGAAGACCGAGAAGGCAGTCAAAGCCAAGTAAATTCGCTACTGCGACTTCAACTTGACTACTCAACCCCCAAAGGCTCTTTTAAGAGCCAACCACCTAGCTCTCCAAAAGCGCAAAGTACCTTTCTATGACCGCAATACATTGAGTGGGTGTATACACAACTATTTCGACATTCTGTGCCCACATGAGGCCTTGCATGAACAACAACACCTACTTGGCCTCATTTGCCATAGCAGGCTAGCATTAGATGATACGTGCCTATAAGCTGTCACTCTTGACTTTGGCGACTATTATTGCGCGTAAAGGGCCGGCGGCGTCCTATTGCGCGCGCACCGGGAGTTTGAGTTTTGGAGAGGCCGGGCCTCCCGTCCAATGGCCAACGGAGGAGGCCTGCGAAACGGGCCAATCGGGGTGGTGGGGAGATGGTGTCCAATCAGCAGGCGCCACTGCCGGCTTTATAAACTTCACATAGGCATTTCGAGGCTATACTCCCGACTGTCAGAGCAGCGCCATGGCCAGAACCAAGCAAACCGCTCGCAAATCCACCGGTGGCAAAGCCCCCAGGAAGCAGCTCGCCACTAAGGCTGCTCGCAAGAGTGCCCCGGCCACCGGCGGTGTGAAGAAGCCTCACCGTTACAGGCCCGGCACCGTGGCTCTGAGAGAGATCCGTCGTTACCAGAAGTCCACTGAGCTACTCATCCGCAAGCTGCCCTTCCAGCGCCTGGTGCGAGAAATCGCCCAGGACTTCAAGACCGACCTGCGCTTCCAGAGCTCCGCCGTGATGGCCCTACAGGAGGCTAGCGAGGCTTACCTGGTCGGCCTGTTCGAGGACACCAACCTGTGCGCCATCCACGCCAAGCGGGTGACCATCATGCCCAAGGACATCCAGCTGGCCCGCCGTATTCGCGGAGAGCGCGCATAAATGAGGATGACCTGAACTCGAATATCCCCCAAAGGCTCTTTTAAGAGCCACCTCCATATTTCCATCAAAAAGGCACAATTGTTCCATGTATACACGCACCTCTACATTAGCCACCATGTATGTTGTTCACTAACACGTCTAAAAGCTACGTATTGCACCTTTTTAGTTGCCTGAAGTCTAGCTTCAATGTTTGTGTGTGTGTATATACACAACCATCTGGCATCATCCACTTCCTTTGAACTATATAGTAACACAGTAAAATGCTTTACAAAGGAGGGGAAAAAGAAACGAGTGATAATATAGGCCGAATAGTAACAAGAATTGTGTTCAGATGAATAATTGACACTATTAGTTGTGTGTAATAATAGCCTTGCATGCAGTCCAGAAAAAACATTGCATGCCAACTTACTTTGAAAGTCCCATGTTGCAGTGCTGCTGAGAGACTCATGCAGAGGCCCAAACTTTACAATGGAGCACGGAGGCCATCTTGTGGTTAAATGTGGGTACTGCACCTCATGGTGAGTCCCTTTCAGCATTTGCTCTTTAGGCCAGCGTTTCCCAAACGCGGTCCTGGGGTCCACAAGGGGTGCGCGTTTTGCGTTTTGCCCTAGCACTCCACAACTGATTCTAATACTCCCAGCTTGATGATGATGAGTTGATTATTTGAATCAGCTGTGTAGTGCTAGGGCAAAAACTCCCAAAATGTGGCCCGAGTTTGGGAAACCCTGCTTTAGGCTAATACTAGCCTATTAGGATGACTTGGTTCGATCGCTTTAATGGCAACTGCTGAACTCTGGTTTCACTAATTACTTGTCCCAGGTCACCATTATGAATCCAATAGCAAAACAAATGTTTCAAAATAGCTCAATAGTGAAAAAAGGCCAGGAAATGATGGGTTCTCAGCAATATTTCACCAACAACCAATCACTATTCACGCATAGACATTAGGATCATCAACAAATATTCCTAAGTCATACTACAAAAGGGTTGTAACGAAATGGATTTGTCTGTTCAATGCAAGTTCAACGTCAAAGAAAAAGTGCATCACCACAACAAACGTGTCTTTAGATACACTGTAAAAAATGACTTTGTGGAATGTACTCAAGCTATTACAGTCAACAAAAGCACACGTCATATTGTTGAGTAGATCTTTTTGCTTGTTTTTATGAGTAGATAAGCTTGAGTAAGTTGAGTTGATGTGGTCCAATACATTGAGTAAAGATGATAGAGACGTAAAAAGGATTATATTACGTTGATTCGACTCAAATAGACATTGTGTTATTTTACCTGAATGATTCATCCTATTATGTATTTAGACCAACTTACTTTGGATTCACTCAATCACATCCCTTAAGAGAAAAGGTATCCGGACACCGGGAATCCATTTATTTAAACATCAACGGTTTGCAAAACATCTGTTATTATGAGTTGACAAATTACGTAATTGCAATCAACACTGCAGGTAAATCATGATTGCTGCAGGTAGGCAACACCGTAGAAATAGGAACTACAACACTAACAACAAGTGACATTTACTCCTGATGTACTGACTGACCTGTTGCAACCTCTACAACCACTGTGCTTATTATTTGACCCTGCTGGTCATCTATGAACGTTTGAACATCTTGGAGAAAAATGTGTGAAACCACTGCCTATATGAGGAGCTGTCGTTGTTTGTTTTATTACCACATACTTATGGAAATTGCACCGGTTGAGAGATGATGGCTCTCTTGTGCCTACGGTGAAGGGTACTTCTGATCCAGCAGGTGGTGCTAAGATCCCTCCCTATATGACTTGAATGATGAGTTGATTTATTCCTTATAGCTCCTAATGATTTTAAGGCCAGTGTTGGCAAACATTACTTGTGCTCCAGCAGGTGGCCATGACATCCCTCCCTATATGACTTGACTGACCAGTTAGTTGATGGACTCCTTATAGCTCCTAATGATTTTAAGGCCAGTGTTGGCAAACATGACTTCTGCTCCAGCAGGTGGCCATGAAATCCCCCCCTATATGACTTGACTGACCAGGTAGTTGATGGACTCCTTATAGCTCTTAATGATCTCAAGTGTCTGTGTTTTTATGTGGTTAGGAGTTTTGCTCACTGCGTGTCCCCCTTCCATTTCAGTGTTTCCCAACTCCAGCGGTAGAGTAGGCTACCCCCAACAGGACCCATTTTTCTTGTAGGCCTGGACAGCCACAGCTGATTGAACAACCTGTCACCTAAATTACCAAGTCCTCAATGAGTAGAATCAGGTGCAACAACAACAACAACAACAACAACAACAATATGAGGAGAGGGACACAGTGTACTAGCTGATCTCCCAGTTGTCACAGTTTGGCCTTGTGTTCCACATAGCCTATATCAGTATTTGAGTATGTTTCCCGCGCACGTTAGTTGCTTTCACGTCATCTTTGAAATCGCTCCTCCCTAGTCCCCTAGAACGAGCGCCCTCCCCTTTGCAACGCCTCCGAACATATAACAGAGGCGCGCTTTCTGTGCCGCCGGCCTCAATCAGGTCGACCAAACGCAGATAATAGCGCACCGCGCACCGGCGCTGAAATCATTCATTCACTTGAACTCAACTAGCGAACACACCATGTCCGGAAGAGGCAAAGGCGGCAAGGGACTCGGAAAAGGAGGCGCCAAGCGTCACCGCAAAGTTCTCCGCGATAACATCCAGGGAATCACCAAACCCGCTATCCGCCGTCTGGCTCGCCGCGGCGGCGTGAAGCGTATTTCCGGTCTGATCTACGAGGAGACCCGCGGTGTCCTGAAGGTGTTCCTGGAGAACGTGATCCGTGACGCAGTCACCTACACCGAGCACGCCAAGAGGAAGACCGTTACCGCCATGGACGTGGTCTACGCTCTGAAACGTCAGGGACGCACCCTGTACGGTTTCGGCGGTTAAACCCACTCTCTTCGGAACCTCAACACCCCGACTCGAACCCAAAGGCTCTTTTAAGAGCCACCCACATCCGCTTAAAATGGGCCCATTCCATGTAGTGTTATATATAACAAAAAATGTTTAGTATGCAATTTAGTAAGAAAGTATGAGCCACTTCGAGTGGACAGGGAGTATTAATTAGAGGATTCTAATGTCCCGTCCACTTTTAGCGCACAGAGGGAGGCCTATATCTGACAGTGGCAAAGTGTAAGAACGTTATTATTTTGGGTCAAGCAATAGTGGAATTTGGACAACATAAAGCAACCACGAGTCGGTAGACGTGGCTCGAAAAGAGGGGGACAGCGCGCACACACACACACACAGTCCAAAATGGGAGCCCTATGTCTGACGGTGCCAAAGTGGGCAATTCTATCACCAGCATTATTTGGCACAACAATCGTGCCATTTGGACACCTATTAAAGCCCCCCTTTTGAAACACACAATTCCCCATCGGTCACAGAGCATAGGCTATAGAGAGGAGGGAGGGAGGGAGGGAGGGAGGGAGGGAGGGAGGGAGGGAGGGAGGGAGCAAGCAAGCAGGGGAGTGTCTACGGCCGCTGACTTTGCTTAGCTTCCTCTTCATAAGACGGGTAAGCGCCCTTCACCCCCTCATTCGTTTCTGAGAAGCAACGAGACATCATCATGCCCGAGCCAGCAAAGTCAGCGCCCAAGAAGGGCTCCAAGAAAGCCGTCACCAAGACCGCAGGGAAGGGCGGCAAGAAGCGCAGAAAGTCCAGGAAGGAGAGTTACGCCATCTACGTGTACAAAGTCCTGAAGCAGGTCCACCCCGACACCGGCATCTCCTCCAAGGCCATGGGAATCATGAACTCCTTCGTGAACGACATCTTCGAGCGTATCGCCGGAGAGTCCTCTCGCCTGGCCCACTACAACAAGCGTTCTACCATCACCTCCAGGGAGATCCAGACCGCGGTGCGCCTGCTGCTCCCCGGTGAACTTGCCAAACACGCCGTGTCCGAGGGCACCAAGGCCGTAACCAAGTACACCAGCTCCAAGTAAACAGCGCATTTGGACTGCTCTACTAACCCAAAGGCTCTTTTAAGAGCCACCCACTCTGTCAGTAAAAAAAGCAATTCCATCGCCACCGAATGAATGCGTAGGTAGGCTGCGTTACATTGTATCATTGTTTAATGGGCGGCGCGCGCCGCCTCGGAGAGCGGCTACATTGTATCATTGTTTAATGGGCGGCGCGCGCCGGCTCGGAGAGCGGCTACATTGTATCATTTCCCCTGCCCGTTCCAGCGTAGGGGTTTAGCGCGCCTTTTTTGGTGTCTTTGCGCGCTGAATAGTAACCCATGTTTGTCGGCCTCTATTCCAGGTGAAGGCAATGTAAAATGGCACCATTTGACAAAGGGTGTAAATAAATAAATCAAAAAGGCAGTCTGTTGGGTTTGATTGGAAATAAATTCCTTTTATCGTCTAATGAGCAGATAGTCATTTTGAGTTGACTTCCTGAATCGGTAGGACACGGATGGAGTGAATGGATGCTCCATCATTGGACTATACCCTAATGATGTGAACGAGAATGATGATGGCAAGAATAAAAAGGTGGTGAATAATATGAATGTATATTATATATATATATATATATG
>NW_028161275.1:60000-67500 GCF_964263955.1 Coregonus lavaretus
CGCTGGGCCGTTCGCTTTTGGAGCAAAAACACGGCTCCGTCGGTGACTTTTGGGCCGATATAGGCGAACAGAAAACACAAGTGAAAGAGCATTTGGCCAGCCCAGAGAAGCCGAGCTGGTTGGCTTGAGTCTACATGGTTCTCATGTCGCGTTTAAGGCCAGCCCCCTGCTCGGTGTGGAGCTTCAATAGCGCAGAACAGCGTCTACAGCAAACTACTCCTCGCAGACCGTGTGTGTGTGTGTGTACCGGACCAAACGACAGACAGACATGGCAGAAGTCGCACCAGCACCCGCCGCCGCCGCGCCGGCAAAGGCACCCAAGAAGAAGGCAGCAGCCAAGGCCAAGAAAGCGGGACCCAGCGTAGGCGAGCTCATCGTCAAGGCTGTGACCGCTTCCAAGGAGAGGAGCGGCGTGTCCCTGGCCGCACTCAAGAAGACGCTGGCGGCAGGCGGCTACGACGTGGAGAAGAACAACTCCCGCGTCAAGATCGCAGTCAAGAGCCTCGTCACCAAGGGTACCCTGGTCCAGACCAAGGGCACCGGTGCATCCGGCTCCTTCAAGCTCAACAAGAAAGCCGTCGAGGCGAAGAAGCCCGCCAAGAAAGCCGCAGTCCCCAAAGTAAAGAAGGTGGCCGCCAAGAAGCCCGCCGCGGCGAAGAAGCCCAAGAAGGTAGCAGCCAAGAAGGCCGTCGCCGCAAAGAAGTCCCCCAAGAAGGCCAAGAAGCCCGCTACACCCAAAAAGGCCGCCAAGAGCCCCAAGAAGGTGAAGAAGCCCGCCGCAGCGGCCAAGAAGGCAGCCAAGAGCCCCAAGAAGGCTACAAAGGCAGCCAAGCCCAAAGCCGCCAAGCCCAAGGCAGCCAAGGCCAAGAAGGCAGCCCCCAAGAAGAAGTAAACCTATTACAAACAGTGTTCTACTCGATACATGTTGTACCACAAAAGGCTCTTTTAAGAGCCACCCACCTCTTTCCATAGAAAGCGCATTGATTTCCATGTACTACCTGTCGTGGAAAAGAAATTACGCACACTAGGCTACTTTTACGCACACAACATTGTCCCACTCTGGGTGTGTGCGAAGGGAGAGGCATATAATAGAGGGCCAAAATGGCTCAGAAATTCGACCTCACGAGTGCACCCTCACCAGCCATTTTTATATATGAGCCACTGGGCTATTCCCGTTCAGAGGCAGGCTGCTGTGATGTGTTACAAGTGCCATGTAATAACAATAACAATACTATAGTGGCTTCGAATTGAAACTCACGAGTGCACCCTCAACAGCCATTTTTATATATGAGCCACTGGGCTATTCCCGTTCAGAGGCAGGCTGCTGTGATGTGTTACAAGTGCCATGTAATAACAATAACAATACTATAGTGGCTTCGATTTCAAACTCAAGAGTGCACCCTCACCAGCTGTTTGTTTCCCATTTGGAGAGAAATAATGTGTGGATGTCATTTCGGACATTTTGGCGCTCACGCGAAATGACACAAAGTAACAAAGTCGGAGGGAAACAAAGTAGCCTCTCACTCGCTGCCTGTGGGTGGGAACCGGCTTAGGGCTGTCTGTCTGTCCATCTGTCTGTCCCTCGCTCCAATTGGATAAGGCCACACCGGCCCGGTGGCCAATCGTTGCCTCTTGTGGCGAGGTATATGTACGGCTCTCGAAGTGGCGAGCGGCTCATTCAGACTTTCTGTGACTTTCTCAAGCTACCAATATGAGCGGAAGAGGCAAAACCGGAGGCAAGGCCAGGGCGAAGGCAAAGACCCGTTCATCCCGTGCTGGCCTCCAGTTCCCCGTGGGCCGTGTGCACAGGCTGCTGCGCAAAGGCAACTACGCCGAGCGTGTGGGCGCTGGCGCACCAGTCTACCTGGCCGCCGTACTCGAGTACCTGACTGCTGAGATCCTGGAGTTGGCCGGCAACGCTGCCCGTGACAACAAGAAGACTCGTATCATCCCCCGTCACCTGCAACTGGCCGTCCGTAACGACGAGGAGCTGAACAAACTGCTCGGCGGTGTGACCATCGCTCAGGGTGGTGTGCTGCCCAACATCCAGGCAGTCCTACTCCCCAAGAAGACCGAGAAGGCAGTCAAAGCCAAGTAAATTCGCTACTGCGACTTCAACTTGACTACTCAACCCCCAAAGGCTCTTTTAAGAGCCAACCACCTAGCTCTCCAAAAGCGCAAAGTACCTTTCTATGACCGCAATACATTGAGTGGGTGTATACACAACTATTTCGACATTCTGTGCCCACATGAGGCCTTGCATGAACAACAACACCTACTTGGCCTCATTTGCCATAGCAGGCTAGCATTAGATGATACGTGCCTATAAGCTGTCACTCTTGACTTTGGCGACTATTATTGCGCGTAAAGGGCCGGCGGCGTCCTATTGCGCGCGCACCGGGAGTTTGAGTTTTGGAGAGGCCGGGCCTCCCGTCCAATGGCCAACGGAGGAGGCCTGCGAAACGGGCCAATCGGGGTGGTGGGGAGATGGTGTCCAATCAGCAGGCGCCACTGCCGGCTTTATAAACTTCACATAGGCATTTCGAGGCTATACTCCCGACTGTCAGAGCAGCGCCATGGCCAGAACCAAGCAAACCGCTCGCAAATCCACCGGTGGCAAAGCCCCCAGGAAGCAGCTCGCCACTAAGGCTGCTCGCAAGAGTGCCCCGGCCACCGGCGGTGTGAAGAAGCCTCACCGTTACAGGCCCGGCACCGTGGCTCTGAGAGAGATCCGTCGTTACCAGAAGTCCACTGAGCTACTCATCCGCAAGCTGCCCTTCCAGCGCCTGGTGCGAGAAATCGCCCAGGACTTCAAGACCGACCTGCGCTTCCAGAGCTCCGCCGTGATGGCCCTACAGGAGGCTAGCGAGGCTTACCTGGTCGGCCTGTTCGAGGACACCAACCTGTGCGCCATCCACGCCAAGCGGGTGACCATCATGCCCAAGGACATCCAGCTGGCCCGCCGTATTCGCGGAGAGCGCGCATAAATGAGGATGACCTGAACTCGAATATCCCCCAAAGGCTCTTTTAAGAGCCACCTCCATATTTCCATCAAAAAGGCACAATTGTTCCATGTATACACGCACCTCTACATTAGCCACCATGTATGTTGTTCACTAACACGTCTAAAAGCTACGTATTGCACCTTTTTAGTTGCCTGAAGTCTAGCTTCAATGTTTGTGTGTGTGTATATACACAACCATCTGGCATCATCCACTTCCTTTGAACTATATAGTAACACAGTAAAATGCTTTACAAAGGAGGGGAAAAAGAAACGAGTGATAATATAGGCCGAATAGTAACAAGAATTGTGTTCAGATGAATAATTGACACTATTAGTTGTGTGTAATAATAGCCTTGCATGCAGTCCAGAAAAAACATTGCATGCCAACTTACTTTGAAAGTCCCATGTTGCAGTGCTGCTGAGAGACTCATGCAGAGGCCCAAACTTTACAATGGAGCACGGAGTCCATCTTGTGGTTAAATGTGGGTACTGCACCTCATGGTGAGTCCCTTTCAGCATTTGCTCTTTAGGCCAGCGTTTCCCAAACGCGGTCCTGGGGTCCACAAGGGGTGCGCGTTTTGCGTTTTGCCCTAGCACTCCACAACTGATTCTAATACTCCCAGCTTGATGATGATGAGTTGATTATTTGAATCAGCTGTGTAGTGCTAGGGCAAAAACTCCCAAAATGTGGCCCGAGTTTGGGAAACCCTGCTTTAGGCTAATACTAGCCTATTAGGATGACTTGGTTCGATCGCTTTAATGGCAACTGCTGAACTCTGGTTTCACTAATTACTTGTCCCAGGTCACCATTATGAATCCAATAGCAAAACAAATGTTTCAAAATAGCTCAATAGTGAAAAAAGGCCAGGAAATGATGGGTTCTCAGCAATATTTCACCAACAACCAATCACTATTCACGCATAGACATTAGGATCATCAACAAATATTCCTAAGTCATACTACAAAAGGGTTGTAACGAAATGGATTTGTCTGTTCAATGCAAGTTCAACGTCAAAGAAAAAGTGCATCACCACAACAAACGTGTCTTTAGATACACTGTAAAAAATGACTTTGTGGAATGTACTCAAGCTATTACAGTCAACAAAAGCACACGTCATATTGTTGAGTAGATCTTTTTGCTTGTTTTTATGAGTAGATAAGCTTGAGTAAGTTGAGTTGATGTGGTCCAATACATTGAGTAAAGATGATAGAGACGTAAAAAGGATTATATTACGTTGATTCGACTCAAATAGACATTGTGTTATTTTACCTGAATGATTCATCCTATTATGTATTTAGACCAACTTACTTTGGATTCACTCAATCACATCCCTTAAGAGAAAAGGTATCCGGACACCGGGAATCCATTTATTTAAACATCAACGGTTTGCAAAACATCTGTTATTATGAGTTGACAAATTACGTAATTGCAATCAACACTGCAGGTAAATCATGATTGCTGCAGGTAGGCAACACCGTAGAAATAGGAACTACAACACTAACAACAAGTGACATTTACTCCTGATGTACTGACTGACCTGTTGCAACCTCTACAACCACTGTGCTTATTATTTGACCCTGCTGGTCATCTATGAACGTTTGAACATCTTGGAGAAAAATGTGTGAAACCACTGCCTATATGAGGAGCTGTCGTTGTTTGTTTTATTACCACATACTTATGGAAATTGCACCGGTTGAGAGATGATGGCTCTCTTGTGCCTACGGTGAAGGGTACTTCTGATCCAGCAGGTGGTGCTAAGATCCCTCCCTATATGACTTGAATGATGAGTTGATTTATTCCTTATAGCTCCTAATGATTTTAAGGCCAGTGTTGGCAAACATTACTTGTGCTCCAGCAGGTGGCCATGACATCCCTCCCTATATGACTTGACTGACCAGTTAGTTGATGGACTCCTTATAGCTCCTAATGATTTTAAGGCCAGTGTTGGCAAACATGACTTCTGCTCCAGCAGGTGGCCATGAAATCCCCCCCTATATGACTTGACTGACCAGGTAGTTGATGGACTCCTTATAGCTCTTAATGATCTCAAGTGTCTGTGTTTTTATGTGGTTAGGAGTTTTGCTCACTGCGTGTCCCCCTTCCATTTCAGTGTTTCCCAACTCCAGCGGTAGAGTAGGCTACCCCCAACAGGACCCATTTTTCTTGTAGGCCTGGACAGCCACAGCTGATTGAACAACCTGTCACCTAAATTACCAAGTCCTCAATGAGTAGAATCAGGTGCAACAACAACAACAACAACAACAACAACAATATGAGGAGAGGGACACAGTGTACTAGCTGATCTCCCAGTTGTCACAGTTTGGCCTTGTGTTCCACATAGCCTATATCAGTATTTGAGTATGTTTCCCGCGCACGTTAGTTGCTTTCACGTCATCTTTGAAATCGCTCCTCCCTAGTCCCCTAGAACGAGCGCCCTCCCCTTTGCAACGCCTCCGAACATATAACAGAGGCGCGCTTTCTGTGCCGCCGGCCTCAATCAGGTCGACCAAACGCAGATAATAGCGCACCGCGCACCGGCGCTGAAATCATTCATTCACTTGAACTCAACTAGCGAACACACCATGTCCGGAAGAGGCAAAGGCGGCAAGGGACTCGGAAAAGGAGGCGCCAAGCGTCACCGCAAAGTTCTCCGCGATAACATCCAGGGAATCACCAAACCCGCTATCCGCCGTCTGGCTCGCCGCGGCGGCGTGAAGCGTATTTCCGGTCTGATCTACGAGGAGACCCGCGGTGTCCTGAAGGTGTTCCTGGAGAACGTGATCCGTGACGCAGTCACCTACACCGAGCACGCCAAGAGGAAGACCGTTACCGCCATGGACGTGGTCTACGCTCTGAAACGTCAGGGACGCACCCTGTACGGTTTCGGCGGTTAAACCCACTCTCTTCGGAACCTCAACACCCCGACTCGAACCCAAAGGCTCTTTTAAGAGCCACCCACATCCGCTTAAAATGGGCCCATTCCATGTAGTGTTATATATAACAAAAAATGTTTAGTATGCAATTTAGTAAGAAAGTATGAGCCACTTCGAGTGGACAGGGAGTATTAATTAGAGGATTCTAATGTCCCGTCCACTTTTAGCGCACAGAGGGAGGCCTATATCTGACAGTGGCAAAGTGTAAGAACGTTATTATTTTGGGTCAAGCAATAGTGGAATTTGGACAACATAAAGCAACCACGAGTCGGTAGACGTGGCTCGAAAAGAGGGGGACAGCGCGCACACACACACACACAGTCCAAAATGGGAGCCCTATGTCTGACGGTGCCAAAGTGGGCAATTCTATCACCAGCATTATTTGGCACAACAATCGTGCCATTTGGACACCTATTAAAGCCCCCCTTTTGAAACACACAATTCCCCATCGGTCACAGAGCATAGGCTATAGAGAGGAGGGAGGGAGGGAGGGAGGGAGGGAGGGAGGGAGGGAGGGAGGGAGGGAGCAAGCAAGCAGGGGAGTGTCTACGGCCGCTGACTTTGCTTAGCTTCCTCTTCATAAGACGGGTAAGCGCCCTTCACCCCCTCATTCGTTTCTGAGAAGCAACGAGACATCATCATGCCCGAGCCAGCAAAGTCAGCGCCCAAGAAGGGCTCCAAGAAAGCCGTCACCAAGACCGCAGGGAAGGGCGGCAAGAAGCGCAGAAAGTCCAGGAAGGAGAGTTACGCCATCTACGTGTACAAAGTCCTGAAGCAGGTCCACCCCGACACCGGCATCTCCTCCAAGGCCATGGGAATCATGAACTCCTTCGTGAACGACATCTTCGAGCGTATCGCCGGAGAGTCCTCTCGCCTGGCCCACTACAACAAGCGTTCTACCATCACCTCCAGGGAGATCCAGACCGCGGTGCGCCTGCTGCTCCCCGGTGAACTTGCCAAACACGCCGTGTCCGAGGGCACCAAGGCCGTAACCAAGTACACCAGCTCCAAGTAAACAGCGCATTTGGACTGCTCTACTAACCCAAAGGCTCTTTTAAGAGCCACCCACTCTGTCAGTAAAAAAAGCAATTCCATCGCCACCGAATGAATGCGTAGGTAGGCTGCGTTACATTGTATCATTGTTTAATGGGCGGCGCGCGCCGCCTCGGAGAGCGGCTACATTGTATCATTGTTTAATGGGCGGCGCGCGCCGGCTCGGAGAGCGGCTACATTGTATCATTTCCCCTGCCCGTTCCAGCGTAGGGGTTTAGCGCGCCTTTTTTGGTGTCTTTGCGCGCTGAATAGTAACCCATGTTTGTCGGCCTCTATTCCAGGTGAAGGCAATGTAAAATGGCACCATTTGACAAAGGGTGTAAATAAATAAATCAAAAAGGCAGTCTGTTGGGTTTGATTGGAAATAAATTCCTTTTATCGTCTAATGAGCAGATAGTCATTTTGAGTTGACTTCCTGAATCGGTAGGACACGGATGGAGTGAATGGATGCTCCATCATTGGACTATACCCTAATGATGTGAACGAGAATGATGATGGCAAGAATAAAA
>NW_028161275.1:72500-77500 GCF_964263955.1 Coregonus lavaretus
AGAAGCCCGCCAAGAAAGCCGCAGTCCCCAAAGTAAAGAAGGTGGCCGCCAAGAAGCCCGCCGCGGCGAAGAAGCCCAAGAAGGTAGCAGCCAAGAAGGCCGTCGCCGCAAAGAAGTCCCCCAAGAAGGCCAAGAAGCCCGCTACACCCAAAAAGGCCGCCAAGAGCCCCAAGAAGGTGAAGAAGCCCGCCGCAGCGGCCAAGAAGGCAGCCAAGAGCCCCAAGAAGGCTACAAAGGCAGCCAAGCCCAAAGCCGCCAAGCCCAAGGCAGCCAAGGCCAAGAAGGCAGCCCCCAAGAAGAAGTAAACCTATTACAAACAGTGTTCTACTCGATACATGTTGTACCACAAAAGGCTCTTTTAAGAGCCACCCACCTCTTTCCATAGAAAGCGCATTGATTTCCATGTACTACCTGTCGTGGAAAAGAAATTACGCACACTAGGCTACTTTTACGCACACAACATTGTCCCACTCTGGGTGTGTGCGAAGGGAGAGGCATATAATAGAGGGCCAAAATGGCTCAGAAATTCGACCTCACGAGTGCACCCTCACCAGCCATTTTTATATATGAGCCACTGGGCTATTCCCGTTCAGAGGCAGGCTGCTGTGATGTGTTACAAGTGCCATGTAATAACAATAACAATACTATAGTGGCTTCGAATTGAAACTCACGAGTGCACCCTCAACAGCCATTTTTATATATGAGCCACTGGGCTATTCCCGTTCAGAGGCAGGCTGCTGTGATGTGTTACAAGTGCCATGTAATAACAATAACAATACTATAGTGGCTTCGATTTCAAACTCAAGAGTGCACCCTCACCAGCTGTTTGTTTCCCATTTGGAGAGAAATAATGTGTGGATGTCATTTCGGACATTTTGGCGCTCACGCGAAATGACACAAAGTAACAAAGTCGGAGGGAAACAAAGTAGCCTCTCACTCGCTGCCTGTGGGTGGGAACCGGCTTAGGGCTGTCTGTCTGTCCATCTGTCTGTCCCTCGCTCCAATTGGATAAGGCCACACCGGCCCGGTGGCCAATCGTTGCCTCTTGTGGCGAGGTATATGTACGGCTCTCGAAGTGGCGAGCGGCTCATTCAGACTTTCTGTGACTTTCTCAAGCTACCAATATGAGCGGAAGAGGCAAAACCGGAGGCAAGGCCAGGGCGAAGGCAAAGACCCGTTCATCCCGTGCTGGCCTCCAGTTCCCCGTGGGCCGTGTGCACAGGCTGCTGCGCAAAGGCAACTACGCCGAGCGTGTGGGCGCTGGCGCACCAGTCTACCTGGCCGCCGTACTCGAGTACCTGACTGCTGAGATCCTGGAGTTGGCCGGCAACGCTGCCCGTGACAACAAGAAGACTCGTATCATCCCCCGTCACCTGCAACTGGCCGTCCGTAACGACGAGGAGCTGAACAAACTGCTCGGCGGTGTGACCATCGCTCAGGGTGGTGTGCTGCCCAACATCCAGGCAGTCCTACTCCCCAAGAAGACCGAGAAGGCAGTCAAAGCCAAGTAAATTCGCTACTGCGACTTCAACTTGACTACTCAACCCCCAAAGGCTCTTTTAAGAGCCAACCACCTAGCTCTCCAAAAGCGCAAAGTACCTTTCTATGACCGCAATACATTGAGTGGGTGTATACACAACTATTTCGACATTCTGTGCCCACATGAGGCCTTGCATGAACAACAACACCTACTTGGCCTCATTTGCCATAGCAGGCTAGCATTAGATGATACGTGCCTATAAGCTGTCACTCTTGACTTTGGCGACTATTATTGCGCGTAAAGGGCCGGCGGCGTCCTATTGCGCGCGCACCGGGAGTTTGAGTTTTGGAGAGGCCGGGCCTCCCGTCCAATGGCCAACGGAGGAGGCCTGCGAAACGGGCCAATCGGGGTGGTGGGGAGATGGTGTCCAATCAGCAGGCGCCACTGCCGGCTTTATAAACTTCACATAGGCATTTCGAGGCTATACTCCCGACTGTCAGAGCAGCGCCATGGCCAGAACCAAGCAAACCGCTCGCAAATCCACCGGTGGCAAAGCCCCCAGGAAGCAGCTCGCCACTAAGGCTGCTCGCAAGAGTGCCCCGGCCACCGGCGGTGTGAAGAAGCCTCACCGTTACAGGCCCGGCACCGTGGCTCTGAGAGAGATCCGTCGTTACCAGAAGTCCACTGAGCTACTCATCCGCAAGCTGCCCTTCCAGCGCCTGGTGCGAGAAATCGCCCAGGACTTCAAGACCGACCTGCGCTTCCAGAGCTCCGCCGTGATGGCCCTACAGGAGGCTAGCGAGGCTTACCTGGTCGGCCTGTTCGAGGACACCAACCTGTGCGCCATCCACGCCAAGCGGGTGACCATCATGCCCAAGGACATCCAGCTGGCCCGCCGTATTCGCGGAGAGCGCGCATAAATGAGGATGACCTGAACTCGAATATCCCCCAAAGGCTCTTTTAAGAGCCACCTCCATATTTCCATCAAAAAGGCACAATTGTTCCATGTATACACGCACCTCTACATTAGCCACCATGTATGTTGTTCACTAACACGTCTAAAAGCTACGTATTGCACCTTTTTAGTTGCCTGAAGTCTAGCTTCAATGTTTGTGTGTGTGTATATACACAACCATCTGGCATCATCCACTTCCTTTGAACTATATAGTAACACAGTAAAATGCTTTACAAAGGAGGGGAAAAAGAAACGAGTGATAATATAGGCCGAATAGTAACAAGAATTGTGTTCAGATGAATAATTGACACTATTAGTTGTGTGTAATAATAGCCTTGCATGCAGTCCAGAAAAAACATTGCATGCCAACTTACTTTGAAAGTCCCATGTTGCAGTGCTGCTGAGAGACTCATGCAGAGGCCCAAACTTTACAATGGAGCACGGAGGCCATCTTGTGGTTAAATGTGGGTACTGCACCTCATGGTGAGTCCCTTTCAGCATTTGCTCTTTAGGCCAGCGTTTCCCAAACGCGGTCCTGGGGTCCACAAGGGGTGCGCGTTTTGCGTTTTGCCCTAGCACTCCACAACTGATTCTAATACTCCCAGCTTGATGATGATGAGTTGATTATTTGAATCAGCTGTGTAGTGCTAGGGCAAAAACTCCCAAAATGTGGCCCGAGTTTGGGAAACCCTGCTTTAGGCTAATACTAGCCTATTAGGATGACTTGGTTCGATCGCTTTAATGGCAACTGCTGAACTCTGGTTTCACTAATTACTTGTCCCAGGTCACCATTATGAATCCAATAGCAAAACAAATGTTTCAAAATAGCTCAATAGTGAAAAAAGGCCAGGAAATGATGGGTTCTCAGCAATATTTCACCAACAACCAATCACTATTCACGCATAGACATTAGGATCATCAACAAATATTCCTAAGTCATACTACAAAAGGGTTGTAACGAAATGGATTTGTCTGTTCAATGCAAGTTCAACGTCAAAGAAAAAGTGCATCACCACAACAAACGTGTCTTTAGATACACTGTAAAAAATGACTTTGTGGAATGTACTCAAGCTATTACAGTCAACAAAAGCACACGTCATATTGTTGAGTAGATCTTTTTGCTTGTTTTTATGAGTAGATAAGCTTGAGTAAGTTGAGTTGATGTGGTCCAATACATTGAGTAAAGATGATAGAGACGTAAAAAGGATTATATTACGTTGATTCGACTCAAATAGACATTGTGTTATTTTACCTGAATGATTCATCCTATTATGTATTTAGACCAACTTACTTTGGATTCACTCAATCACATCCCTTAAGAGAAAAGGTATCCGGACACCGGGAATCCATTTATTTAAACATCAACGGTTTGCAAAACATCTGTTATTATGAGTTGACAAATTACGTAATTGCAATCAACACTGCAGGTAAATCATGATTGCTGCAGGTAGGCAACACCGTAGAAATAGGAACTACAACACTAACAACAAGTGACATTTACTCCTGATGTACTGACTGACCTGTTGCAACCTCTACAACCACTGTGCTTATTATTTGACCCTGCTGGTCATCTATGAACGTTTGAACATCTTGGAGAAAAATGTGTGAAACCACTGCCTATATGAGGAGCTGTCGTTGTTTGTTTTATTACCACATACTTATGGAAATTGCACCGGTTGAGAGATGATGGCTCTCTTGTGCCTACGGTGAAGGGTACTTCTGATCCAGCAGGTGGTGCTAAGATCCCTCCCTATATGACTTGAATGATGAGTTGATTTATTCCTTATAGCTCCTAATGATTTTAAGGCCAGTGTTGGCAAACATTACTTGTGCTCCAGCAGGTGGCCATGACATCCCTCCCTATATGACTTGACTGACCAGTTAGTTGATGGACTCCTTATAGCTCCTAAATTTAATGATTTTAAGGCCAGTGTTGGCAAACATGACTTCTGCTCCAGCAGGTGGCCATGAAATCCCCCCCTATATGACTTGACTGACCAGGTAGTTGATGGACTCCTTATAGCTCTTAATGATCTCAAGTGTCTGTGTTTTTATGTGGTTAGGAGTTTTGCTCACTGCGTGTCCCCCTTCCATTTCAGTGTTTCCCAACTCCAGCGGTAGAGTAGGCTACCCCCAACAGGACCCATTTTTCTTGTAGGCCTGGACAGCCACAGCTGATTGAACAACCTGTCACCTAAATTACCAAGTCCTCAATGAGTAGAATCAGGTGCAACAACAACAACAACAACAACAACAACAACAACAATATGAGGAGAGGGACACAGTGTACTAGCTGATCTCCCAGTTGTCACAGTTTGGCCTTGTGTTCCACATAGCCTATATCAGTATTTGAGTATGTTTCCCGCGCACGTTAGTTGCTTTCACGTCATCTTTGAAATCGCTCCTCCCTAGTCCCCTAGAACGAGCGCCCTCCCCTTTGCAACGCCTCCGAACATATAACAGAGGCGCGCTTTCTGTGCCGCCGGCCTCAATCAGGTCGACCAAACGCAGATAATAGCGCACCGCGCACCGGCGCTGAAATCATTCATTCACTTGAACTCAACT